>NW_025726120.1:0-136474 GCF_021461395.2 Schistocerca americana
TCTCTCCCAATACACAAAATGTTAGTTTTCCGCCGCATTTGACGAAAGCACTTTCTTCCGCAACAGCCAGCTCCTCGAGGACGGCGCGGGGGGCGCGCCCGGTGTCCCAGCGGAGCGACGGCCGAATTAGCGGGCGCACCGCCGCGTGTGAGAGATGCACTGCTGCTCGTTGCACGTCCTGTCATTCGCTGGGCGCGTGCAGCCTTCGACACTAGCGGAGGACGCATCTTGTCCCTGGTGTCCAGCGGAGGGCCTGTGCGGGGTGTGGCAGTGTCGTGCTGGAGGGCGCCACTGGTAGCGATGTGGGCTTCCTCGCCTCGCCTCACACCAGGTGTCTGCGTGGTTCGCAGTGCATTCGCACCATTCCTATCCCTGTCCCCGTCCCGACTTGTCCCGACTTTGCTCGACTGCCGCTCGCTGCCGCTCGGGTCGTGGCCCATATGACAGTACAAGCACGACAAACATCTGCGAGACGGCCGTGGGCCTAACGGGCGTGTCCGAGACGCCGTTTGCGGCGGGTAGGGCAGCGCCGTGCCGTGGAAAGGTGCGAAAACAGGGACGCAGGACACAGGAGGGTCGCCAAAGCATCCATCTCTTCTAGCGACGAAAGAGAAATCTCTGTTTACAAATCTGCAGCCGTACAATGCAACAAAACAATAAGCCCTGACGTATTTCAGAACGTATCTGTCGGTTCGTACTGTTTTGTTATCTCCAGAGACTCTTTGGAAATCTTCCTTGGCACATTCTTCTTCGAGCTGCGGCCATTAATATCGTATCTTATGTTTATTACAGTCGTTTATTTTCAATTATTTTTTTGTTGTTGGAACTTTGCACTGCTACGAAACAGTAGGAGGCCCTGGCTTATTTCAGATCACATCTGTCGATTCGTAGTGTTTCGTTATTGTCAAGGATTTCTTGGCACGTTTAAATTGCTGAAGGAAGCATCTTTGTCACAACGGAAAAGTAGTATGAAAAGAGGGCTGGCAGGGGTAGCGAAGCAAAAAGGAGAAAATGTAAGGGAGCCAACAGCACCTTTTTTTTTTTTATTGGGCTGCCAGGGGTAGCGACATAATAACAAAAAAAAAAAAGGGAGCCAACAGCACCCGGGTTTCCCAGGCGGTCACCCATCCAAGTACTAACCGGGCCCAATGATGCTTAACTTCGGTGATCGGACGAG
The DNA here is from genome assembly GCF_021461395.2 of Schistocerca americana. Taxonomy (NCBI): domain Eukaryota; kingdom Metazoa; phylum Arthropoda; class Insecta; order Orthoptera; family Acrididae; genus Schistocerca; species Schistocerca americana. Next base: position 1,178 of record NW_025726120.1, read on the forward strand.
AACCGGTGCAATCATCATGGTATGGCCGTTGGCACTCATCTAATGTAGGAGCACGGCAGAATTCGCGTTCGGCTTCTCTCCCAATACACAAAATGTTAGTTTTCCGCCGCATTTGACGAAAGCACTTTCTTCCGCAACAGCCAGCTCCTCGAGGACGGCGCGGGGGGCGCGCCCGGTGTCCCAGCGGAGCGACGGCCGAATTAGCGGGCGCACCGCCGCGTGTGAGAGATGCACTGCTGCTCGTTGCACGTCCTGTCATTCGCTGGGCGCGTGCAGCCTTCGACACTAGCGGAGGACGCATCTTGTCCCTGGTGTCCAGCGGAGGGCCTGTGCGGGGTGTGGCAGTGTCGTGCTGGAGGGCGCCACTGGTAGCGATGTGGGCTTCCTCGCCTCGCCTCACACCAGGTGTCTGCGTGGTTCGCAGTGCATTCGCACCATTCCTATCCCTGTCCCCGTCCCGACTTGTCCCGACTTTGCTCGACTGCCGCTCGCTGCCGCTCGGGTCGTGGCCCATATGACAGTACAAGCACGACAAACATCTGCGAGACGGCCGTGGGCCTAACGGGCGTGTCCGAGACGCCGTTTGCGGCGGGTAGGGCAGCGCCGTGCCGTGGAAAGGTGCGAAAACAGGGACGCAGGACACAGGAGGGTCGCCAAAGCATCCATCTCTTCTAGCGACGAAAGAGAAATCTTTGTTTACAAATCTGCAGCCGTACAATGCAACAAAACAATAAGCCCTGACGTATTTCAGAACGTATCTGTCGGTTCGTACTGTTTTGTTATCTCCAGAGACTCTTTGGAAATCTTCCTTGGCACATTCTTCTTCGAGCTGCGGCCATTAATATCGTATCTTATGTTTATTACAGTCGTTTATTTTCAATTATTTTTTTGTTGTTGGAACTTTGCACTGCTACGAAACAGTAGGAGGCCCTGGCTTATTTCAGATCACATCTGTCGATTCGTAGTGTTTCGTTATTGTCAAGGATTTCTTGGCACGTTTAAATTGCTGAAGGAAGCATCTTTGTCACAACGGAAAGGTAGTATGAAAAGAGGGCTGGCAGGGGTAGCGATGCAAAAAGGAGAAAATGTAAGGGAGCCAACAGCACCTTTTTTTTTTTTATTGGGCTGCCAGGGGTAGCGACATAATAACAAAAAAAAAAAAAGGGAGCCAACAGCACCCGGGTTTCCCAGGCGGTCACCCATCCAAGTACTAACCGGGCCCAATGATGCTTAACTTCGGTGATCGGACGAGAACCGGTGCAATCATCATGGTATGGCCGTTGGCACTCATCTAATGTAGGAGCACGGCAGAATTCGCGTTCGGCTTCTCTCCCAATACACAAAATGTTAGTTTTCCGCCGCATTTGACGAAAGCACTTTCTTCCGCAACAGCCAGCTCCTCGAGGACGGCGCGGGGGGCGCGCCCGGTGTCCCAGCGGAGCGACGGCCGAATTAGCGGGCGCACCGCCGCGTGTGAGAGATGCACTGCTGCTCGTTGCACGTCCTGTCATTCGCTGGGCGCGTGCAGCCTTCGACACTAGCGGAGGACGCATCTTGTCCCTGGTGTCCAGCGGAGGGCCTGTGCGGGGTGTGGCAGTGTCGTGCTGGAGGGCGCCACTGGTAGCGATGTGGGCTTCCTCGCCTCGCCTCACACCAGGTGTCTGCGTGGTTCGCAGTGCATTCGCACCATTCCTATCCCTGTCCCCGTCCCGACTTGTCCCGACTTTGCTCGACTGCCGCTCGCTGCCGCTCGGGTCGTGGCCCATATGACAGTACAAGCACGACAAACATCTGCGAGACGGCCGTGGGCCTAACGGGCGTGTCCGAGACGCCGTTTGCGGCGGGTAGGGCAGCGCCGTGCCGTGGAAAGGTGCGAAAACAGGGACGCAGGACACAGGAGGGTCGCCAAAGCATCCATCTCTTCTAGCGACGAAAGAGAAATCTTTGTTTACAAATCTGCAGCCGTACAATGCAACAAAACAATAAGCCCTGACGTATTTCAGAACGTATCTGTCGGTTCGTACTGTTTTGTTATCTCCAGAGACTCTTTGGAAATCTTCCTTGGCACATTCTTCTTCGAGCTGCGGCCATTAATATCGTATCTTATGTTTATTACAGTCGTTTATTTTCAATTATTTTTTTGTTGTTGGAACTTTGCACTGCTACGAAACAGTAGGAGGCCCTGGCTTATTTCAGATCACATCTGTCGATTCGTAGTGTTTCGTTATTGTCAAGGATTTCTTGGCACGTTTAAATTGCTGAAGGAAGCATCTTTGTCACAACGGAAAGGTAGTATGAAAAGAGGGCTGGCAGGGGTAGCGATGCAAAAAGGAGAAAATGTAAGGGAGCCAACAGCACCTTTTTTTTTTTTATTGGGCTGCCAGGGGTAGCGACATAATAACAAAAAAAAAAAAAGGGAGCCAACAGCACCCGGGTTTCCCAGGCGGTCACCCATCCAAGTACTAACCGGGCCCAATGATGCTTAACTTCGGTGATCGGACGAGAACCGGTGCAATCATCATGGTATGGCCGTTGGCACTCATCTAATGTAGGAGCACGGCAGAATTCGCGTTCGGCTTCTCTCCCAATACACAAAATGTTAGTTTTCCGCCGCATTTGACGAAAGCACTTTCTTCCGCAACAGCCAGCTCCTCGAGGACGGCGCGGGGGGCGCGCCCGGTGTCCCAGCGGAGCGACGGCCGAATTAGCGGGCGCACCGCCGCGTGTGAGAGATGCACTGCTGCTCGTTGCACGTCCTGTCATTCGCTGGGCGCGTGCAGCCTTCGACACTAGCGGAGGACGCATCTTGTCCCTGGTGTCCAGCGGAGGGCCTGTGCGGGGTGTGGCAGTGTCGTGCTGGAGGGCGCCACTGGTAGCGATGTGGGCTTCCTCGCCTCGCCTCACACCAGGTGTCTGCGTGGTTCGCAGTGCATTCGCACCATTCCTATCCCTGTCCCCGTCCCGACTTGTCCCGACTTTGCTCGACTGCCGCTCGCTGCCGCTCGGGTCGTGGCCCATATGACAGTACAAGCACGACAAACATCTGCGAGACGGCCGTGGGCCTAACGGGCGTGTCCGAGACGCCGTTTGCGGCGGGTAGGGCAGCGCCGTGCCGTGGAAAGGTGCGAAAACAGGGACGCAGGACACAGGAGGGTCGCCAAAGCATCCATCTCTTCTAGCGACGAAAGAGAAATCTTTGTTTACAAATCTGCAGCCGTACAATGCAACAAAACAATAAGCCCTGACGTATTTCAGAACGTATCTGTCGGTTCGTACTGTTTTGTTATCTCCAGAGACTCTTTGGAAATCTTCCTTGGCACATTCTTCTTCGAGCTGCGGCCATTAATATCGTATCTTATGTTTATTACAGTCGTTTATTTTCAATTATTTTTTTGTTGTTGGAACTTTGCACTGCTACGAAACAGTAGGAGGCCCTGGCTTATTTCAGATCACATCTGTCGATTCGTAGTGTTTCGTTATTGTCAAGGATTTCTTGGCACGTTTAAATTGCTGAAGGAAGCATCTTTGTCACAACGGAAAGGTAGTATGAAAAGAGGGCTGGCAGGGGTAGCGATGCAAAAAGGAGAAAATGTAAGGGAGCCAACAGCACCTTTTTTTTTTTTATTGGGCTGCCAGGGGTAGCGACATAATAACAAAAAAAAAAAAAGGGAGCCAACAGCACCCGGGTTTCCCAGGCGGTCACCCCTCCAAGTACTAACCGGGCCCAATGATGCTTAACTTCGGTGATCGGACGAGAACCGGTGCAATCATCATGGTATGGCCGTTGGCACTCATCTAATGTAGGAGCACGGCAGAATTCGCGTTCGGCTTCTCTCCCAATACACAAAATGTTAGTTTTCCGCCGCATTTGACGAAAGCACTTTCTTCCGCAACAGCCAGCTCCTCGAGGACGGCGCGGGGGGCGCGCCCGGTGTCCCAGCGGAGCGACGGCCGAATTAGCGGGCGCACCGCCGCGTGTGAGAGATGCACTGCTGCTCGTTGCACGTCCTGTCATTCGCTGGGCGCGTGCAGCCTTCGACACTAGCGGAGGACGCATCTTGTCCCTGGTGTCCAGCGGAGGGCCTGTGCGGGGTGTGGCAGTGTCGTGCTGGAGGGCGCCACTGGTAGCGATGTGGGCTTCCTCGCCTCGCCTCACACCAGGTGTCTGCGTGGTTCGCAGTGCATTCGCACCATTCCTATCCCTGTCCCCGTCCCGACTTGTCCCGACTTTGCTCGACTGCCGCTCGCTGCCGCTCGGGTCGTGGCCCATATGACAGTACAAGCACGACAAACATCTGCGAGACGGCCGTGGGCCTAACGGGCGTGTCCGAGACGCCGTTTGCGGCGGGTAGGGCAGCGCCGTGCCGTGGAAAGGTGCGAAAACAGGGACGCAGGACACAGGAGGGTCGCCAAAGCATCCATCTCTTCTAGCGACGAAAGAGAAATCTTTGTTTACAAATCTGCAGCCGTACAATGCAACAAAACAATAAGCCCTGACGTATTTCAGAACGTATCTGTCGGTTCGTACTGTTTTGTTATCTCCAGAGACTCTTTGGAAATCTTCCTTGGCACATTCTTCTTCGAGCTGCGGCCATTAATATCGTATCTTATGTTTATTACAGTCGTTTATTTTCAATTATTTTTTTGTTGTTGGAACTTTGCACTGCTACGAAACAGTAGGAGGCCCTGGCTTATTTCAGATCACATCTGTCGATTCGTAGTGTTTCGTTATTGTCAAGGATTTCTTGGCACGTTTAAATTGCTGAAGGAAGCATCTTTGTCACAACGGAAAGGTAGTATGAAAAGAGGGCTGGCAGGGGTAGCGATGCAAAAAGGAGAAAATGTAAGGGAGCCAACAGCACCTTTTTTTTTTTTATTGGGCTGCCAGGGGTAGCGACATAATAACAAAAAAAAAAAAAGGGAGCCAACAGCACCCGGGTTTCCCAGGCGGTCACCCATCCAAGTACTAACCGGGCCCAATGATGCTTAACTTCGGTGATCGGACGAGAACCGGTGCAATCATCATGGTATGGCCGTTGGCACTCATCTAATGTAGGAGCACGGCAGAATTCGCGTTCGGCTTCTCTCCCAATACACAAAATGTTAGTTTTCCGCCGCATTTGACGAAAGCACTTTCTTCCGCAACAGCCAGCTCCTCGAGGACGGCGCGGGGGGCGCGCCCGGTGTCCCAGCGGAGCGACGGCCGAATTAGCGGGCGCACCGCCGCGTGTGAGAGATGCACTGCTGCTCGTTGCACGTCCTGTCATTCGCTGGGCGCGTGCAGCCTTCGACACTAGCGGAGGACGCATCTTGTCCCTGGTGTCCAGCGGAGGGCCTGTGCGGGGTGTGGCAGTGTCGTGCTGGAGGGCGCCACTGGTAGCGATGTGGGCTTCCTCGCCTCGCCTCACACCAGGTGTCTGCGTGGTTCGCAGTGCATTCGCACCATTCCTATCCCTGTCCCCGTCCCGACTTGTCCCGACTTTGCTCGACTGCCGCTCGCTGCCGCTCGGGTCGTGGCCCATATGACAGTACAAGCACGACAAACATCTGCGAGACGGCCGTGGGCCTAACGGGCGTGTCCGAGACGCCGTTTGCGGCGGGTAGGGCAGCGCCGTGCCGTGGAAAGGTGCGAAAACAGGGACGCAGGACACAGGAGGGTCGCCAAAGCATCCATCTCTTCTAGCGACGAAAGAGAAATCTTTGTTTACAAATCTGCAGCCGTACAATGCAACAAAACAATAAGCCCTGACGTATTTCAGAACGTATCTGTCGGTTCGTACTGTTTTGTTATCTCCAGAGACTCTTTGGAAATCTTCCTTGGCACATTCTTCTTCGAGCTGCGGCCATTAATATCGTATCTTATGTTTATTACAGTCGTTTATTTTCAATTATTTTTTTGTTGTTGGAACTTTGCACTGCTACGAAACAGTAGGAGGCCCTGGCTTATTTCAGATCACATCTGTCGATTCGTAGTGTTTCGTTATTGTCAAGGATTTCTTGGCACGTTTAAATTGCTGAAGGAAGCATCTTTGTCACAACGGAAAGGTAGTATGAAAAGAGGGCTGGCAGGGGTAGCGATGCAAAAAGGAGAAAATGTAAGGGAGCCAACAGCACCTTTTTTTTTTTATTGGGCTGCCAGGGGTAGCGACATAATAACAAAAAAAAAAAAAGGTAGCCAACAGCAAACGGGTTTCCCAGGCGGTCACCCATCCAAGTACTAACCGGGCCCAATGATGCTTAACTTCGGTGATCGGACGAGAACCGGTGCAATCATCATGGTATGGCCGTTGGCACTCATCTAATGTAGGAGCACGGCAGAATTCGCGTTCGGCTTCTCTCCCAATACACAAAATGTTAGTTTTCCGCCGCATTTGACGAAAGCACTTTCTTCCGCAACAGCCAGCTCCTCGAGGACGGCGCGGGGGGCGCGCCCGGTGTCCCAGCGGAGCGACGGCCGAATTAGCGGGCGCACCGCCGCGTGTGAGAGATGCACTGCTGCTCGTTGCACGTCCTGTCATTCGCTGGGCGCGTGCAGCCTTCGACACTAGCGGAGGACGCATCTTGTCCCTGGTGTCCAGCGGAGGGCCTGTGCGGGGTGTGGCAGTGTCGTGCTGGAGGGCGCCACTGGTAGCGATGTGGGCTTCCTCGCCTCGCCTCACACCAGGTGTCTGCGTGGTTCGCAGTGCATTCGCACCATTCCTATCCCTGTCCCCGTCCCGACTTGTCCCGACTTTGCTCGACTGCCGCTCGCTGCCGCTCGGGTCGTGGCCCATATGACAGTACAAGCACGACAAACATCTGCGAGACGGCCGTGGGCCTAACGGGCGTGTCCGAGACGCCGTTTGCGGCGGGTAGGGCAGCGCCGTGCCGTGGAAAGGTGCGAAAACAGGGACGCAGGACACAGGAGGGTCGCCAAAGCATCCATCTCTTCTAGCGACGAAAGAGAAATCTTTGTTTACAAATCTGCAGCCGTACAATGCAACAAAACAATAAGCCCTGACGTATTTCAGAACGTATCTGTCGGTTCGTACTGTTTTGTTATCTCCAGAGACTCTTTGGAAATCTTCCTTGGCACATTCTTCTTCGAGCTGCGGCCATTAATATCGTATCTTATGTTTATTACAGTCGTTTATTTTCAATTATTTTTTTGTTGTTGGAACTTTGCACTGCTACGAAACAGTAGGAGGCCCTGGCTTATTTCAGATCACATCTGTCGATTCGTAGTGTTTCGTTATTGTCAAGGATTTCTTGGCACGTTTAAATTGCTGAAGGAAGCATCTTTGTCACAACGGAAAGGTAGTATGAAAAGAGGGCTGGCAGGGGTAGCGATGCAAAAAGGAGAAAATGTAAGGGAGCCAACAGCACCTTTTTTTTTTTTATTGGGCTGCCAGGGGTAGCGACATAATAACAAAAAAAAAAAAAGGGAGCCAACAGCACCCGGGTTTCCCAGGCGGTCACCCCTCCAAGTACTAACCGGGCCCAATGATGCTTAACTTCGGTGATCGGACGAGAACCGGTGCAATCATCATGGTATGGCCGTTGGCACTCATCTAATGTAGGAGCACGGCAGAATTCGCGTTCGGCTTCTCTCCCAATACACAAAATGTTAGTTTTCCGCCGCATTTGACGAAAGCACTTTCTTCCGCAACAGCCAGCTCCTCGAGGACGGCGCGGGGGGCGCGCCCGGTGTCCCAGCGGAGCGACGGCCGAATTAGCGGGCGCACCGCCGCGTGTGAGAGATGCACTGCTGCTCGTTGCACGTCCTGTCATTCGCTGGGCGCGTGCAGCCTTCGACACTAGCGGAGGACGCATCTTGTCCCTGGTGTCCAGCGGAGGGCCTGTGCGGGGTGTGGCAGTGTCGTGCTGGAGGGCGCCACTGGTAGCGATGTGGGCTTCCTCGCCTCGCCTCACACCAGGTGTCTGCGTGGTTCGCAGTGCATTCGCACCATTCCTATCCCTGTCCCCGTCCCGACTTGTCCCGACTTTGCTCGACTGCCGCTCGCTGCCGCTCGGGTCGTGGCCCATATGACAGTACAAGCACGACAAACATCTGCGAGACGGCCGTGGGCCTAACGGGCGTGTCCGAGACGCCGTTTGCGGCGGGTAGGGCAGCGCCGTGCCGTGGAAAGGTGCGAAAACAGGGACGCAGGACACAGGAGGGTCGCCAAAGCATCCATCTCTTCTAGCGACGAAAGAGAAATCTTTGTTTACAAATCTGCAGCCGTACAATGCAACAAAACAATAAGCCCTGACGTATTTCAGAACGTATCTGTCGGTTCGTACTGTTTTGTTATCTCCAGAGACTCTTTGGAAATCTTCCTTGGCACATTCTTCTTCGAGCTGCGGCCATTAATATCGTATCTTATGTTTATTACAGTCGTTTATTTTCAATTATTTTTTTGTTGTTGGAACTTTGCACTGCTACGAAACAGTAGGAGGCCCTGGCTTATTTCAGATCACATCTGTCGATTCGTAGTGTTTCGTTATTGTCAAGGATTTCTTGGCACGTTTAAATTGCTGAAGGAAGCATCTTTGTCACAACGGAAAGGTAGTATGAAAAGAGGGCTGGCAGGGGTAGCGATGCAAAAAGGAGAAAATGTAAGGGAGCCAACAGCACCTTTTTTTTTTTTATTGGGCTGCCAGGGGTAGCGACATAATAACAAAAAAAAAAAAAGGGAGCCAACAGCACCCGGGTTTCCCAGGCGGTCACCCATCCAAGTACTAACCGGGCCCAATGATGCTTAACTTCGGTGATCGGACGAGAACCGGTGCAATCATCATGGTATGGCCGTTGGCACTCATCTAATGTAGGAGCACGGCAGAATTCGCGTTCGGCTTCTCTCCCAATACACAAAATGTTAGTTTTCCGCCGCATTTGACGAAAGCACTTTCTTCCGCAACAGCCAGCTCCTCGAGGACGGCGCGGGGGGCGCGCCCGGTGTCCCAGCGGAGCGACGGCCGAATTAGCGGGCGCACCGCCGCGTGTGAGAGATGCACTGCTGCTCGTTGCACGTCCTGTCATTCGCTGGGCGCGTGCAGCCTTCGACACTAGCGGAGGACGCATCTTGTCCCTGGTGTCCAGCGGAGGGCCTGTGCGGGGTGTGGCAGTGTCGTGCTGGAGGGCGCCACTGGTAGCGATGTGGGCTTCCTCGCCTCGCCTCACACCAGGTGTCTGCGTGGTTCGCAGTGCATTCGCACCATTCCTATCCCTGTCCCCGTCCCGACTTGTCCCGACTTTGCTCGACTGCCGCTCGCTGCCGCTCGGGTCGTGGCCCATATGACAGTACAAGCACGACAAACATCTGCGAGACGGCCGTGGGCCTAACGGGCGTGTCCGAGACGCCGTTTGCGGCGGGTAGGGCAGCGCCGTGCCGTGGAAAGGTGCGAAAACAGGGACGCAGGACACAGGAGGGTCGCCAAAGCATCCATCTCTTCTAGCGACGAAAGAGAAATCTTTGTTTACAAATCTGCAGCCGTACAATGCAACAAAACAATAAGCCCTGACGTATTTCAGAACGTATCTGTCGGTTCGTACTGTTTTGTTATCTCCAGAGACTCTTTGGAAATCTTCCTTGGCACATTCTTCTTCGAGCTGCGGCCATTAATATCGTATCTTATGTTTATTACAGTCGTTTATTTTCAATTATTTTTTTGTTGTTGGAACTTTGCACTGCTACGAAACAGTAGGAGGCCCTGGCTTATTTCAGATCACATCTGTCGATTCGTAGTGTTTCGTTATTGTCAAGGATTTCTTGGCACGTTTAAATTGCTGAAGGAAGCATCTTTGTCACAACGGAAAGGTAGTATGAAAAGAGGGCTGGCAGGGGTAGCGATGCAAAAAGGAGAAAATGTAAGGGAGCCAACAGCACCTTTTTTTTTTTATTGGGCTGCCAGGGGTAGCGACATAATAACAAAAAAAAAAAAAGGTAGCCAACAGCAAACGGGTTTCCCAGGCGGTCACCCATCCAAGTACTAACCGGGCCCAATGATGCTTAACTTCGGTGATCGGACGAGAACCGGTGCAATCATCATGGTATGGCCGTTGGCACTCATCTAATGTAGGAGCACGGCAGAATTCGCGTTCGGCTTCTCTCCCAATACACAAAATGTTAGTTTTCCGCCGCATTTGACGAAAGCACTTTCTTCCGCAACAGCCAGCTCCTCGAGGACGGCGCGGGGGGCGCGCCCGGTGTCCCAGCGGAGCGACGGCCGAATTAGCGGGCGCACCGCCGCGTGTGAGAGATGCACTGCTGCTCGTTGCACGTCCTGTCATTCGCTGGGCGCGTGCAGCCTTCGACACTAGCGGAGGACGCATCTTGTCCCTGGTGTCCAGCGGAGGGCCTGTGCGGGGTGTGGCAGTGTCGTGCTTGAGGGCGCCACTGGTAGCGATGTGGGCTTCCTCGCCTCGCCTCACACCAGGTGTCTGCGTGGTTCGCAGTGCATTCGCACCATTCCTATCCCTGTCCCCGTCCCGACTTGTCCCGACTTTGCTCGACTGCCGCTCGCTGCCGCTCGGGTCGTGGCCCATATGACAGTACAAGCACGACAAACATCTGCGAGACGGCCGTGGGCCTAACGGGCGTGTCCGAGACGCCGTTTGCGGCGGGTAGGGCAGCGCTGTGCCGTGGAAAGGTGCGAAAACAGGGACGCAGGACACAGGAGGGTCGCCAAAGCATCCATCTCTTCTAGCGACGAAAGAGAAATCTCTGTTTACAAATCTGCAGCCGTACAATGCAACAAAACAATAAGCCCTGACGTATTTCAGAACGTATCTGTCGGTTCGTACTGTTTTGTTATCTCCAGAGACTCTTTGGAAATCTTCCTTGGCACATTCTTCTTCGAGCTGCGGCCATTAATATCGTATCTTATGTTTATTACAGTCGTTTATTTTCAATTATTTTTTTGTTGTTGGAACTTTGCACTGCTACGAAACAGTAGGAGGCCCTGGCTTATTTCAGATCACATCTGTCGATTCGTAGTGTTTCGTTATTGTCAAGGATTTCTTGGCACGTTTAAATTGCTGAAGGAAGCATCTTTGTCACAACGGAAAGGTAGTATGAAAAGAGGGCTGGCAGGGGTAGCGATGCAAAAAGGAGAAAATGTAAGGGAGCCAACAGCACCTTTTTTTTTTTATTGGGCTGCCAGGGGTAGCGACATAATAACAAAAAAAAAAAAAGGTAGCCAACAGCAAACGGGTTTCCCAGGCGGTCACCCATCCAAGTACTAACCGGGCCCAATGATGCTTAACTTCGGTGATCGGACGAGAACCGGTGCAATCATCATGGTATGGCCGTTGGCACTCATCTAATGTAGGAGCACGGCAGAATTCGCGTTCGGCTTCTCTCCCAATACACAAAATGTTAGTTTTCCGCCGCATTTGACGAAAGCACTTTCTTCCGCAACAGCCAGCTCCTCGAGGACGGCGCGGGGGGCGCGCCCGGTGTCCCAGCGGAGCGACGGCCGAATTAGCGGGCGCACCGCCGCGTGTGAGAGATGCACTGCTGCTCGTTGCACGTCCTGTCATTCGCTGGGCGCGTGCAGCCTTCGACACTAGCGGAGGACGCATCTTGTCCCTGGTGTCCAGCGGAGGGCCTGTGCGGGGTGTGGCAGTGTCGTGCTTGAGGGCGCCACTGGTAGCGATGTGGGCTTCCTCGCCTCGCCTCACACCAGGTGTCTGCGTGGTTCGCAGTGCATTCGCACCATTCCTATCCCTGTCCCCGTCCCGACTTGTCCCGACTTTGCTCGACTGCCGCTCGCTGCCGCTCGGGTCGTGGCCCATATGACAGTACAAGCACGACAAACATCTGCGAGACGGCCGTGGGCCTAACGGGCGTGTCCGAGACGCCGTTTGCGGCGGGTAGGGCAGCGCTGTGCCGTGGAAAGGTGCGAAAACAGGGACGCAGGACACAGGAGGGTCGCCAAAGCATCCATCTCTTCTAGCGACGAAAGAGAAATCTCTGTTTACAAATCTGCAGCCGTACAATGCAACAAAACAATAAGCCCTGACGTATTTCAGAACGTATCTGTCGGTTCGTACTGTTTTGTTATCTCCAGAGACTCTTTGGAAATCTTCCTTGGCACATTCTTCTTCGAGCTGCGGCCATTAATATCGTATCTTATGTTTATTACAGTCGTTTATTTTCAATTATTTTTTTGTTGTTGGAACTTTGCACTGCTACGAAACAGTAGGAGGCCCTGGCTTATTTCAGATCACATCTGTCGATTCGTAGTGTTTCGTTATTGTCAAGGATTTCTTGGCACGTTTAAATTGCTGAAGGAAGCATCTTTGTCACAACGGAAAGGTAGTATGAAAAGAGGGCTGGCAGGGGTAGCGAAGCAAAAAGGAGAAAATGTAAGGGAGCCAACAGCACCTTTTTTTTTTTTATTGGGCTGCCAGGGGTAGCGACATAATAACAAAAAAAAAAAAGGGAGCCAACAGCACCCGGGTTTCCCAGGCGGTCACCCATCCAAGTACTAACCGGGCCCAATGATGCTTAACTTCGGTGATCGGACGAGAACCGGTGCAATCATCATGGTATGGCCGTTGGCACTCATCTAATGTAGGAGCACGGCAGAATTCGCGTTCGGCTTCTCTCCCAATACACAAAATGTTAGTTTTCCGCCGCATTTGACGAAAGCACTTTCTTCCGCAACAGCCAGCTCCTCGAGGACGGCGCGGGGGGCGCGCCCGGTGTCCCAGCGGAGCGACGGCCGAATTAGCGGGCGCACCGCCGCGTGTGAGAGATGCACTGCTGCTCGTTGCACGTCCTGTCATTCGCTGGGCGCGTGCAGCCTTCGACACTAGCGGAGGACGCATCTTGTCCCTGGTGTCCAGCGGAGGGCCTGTGCGGGGTGTGGCAGTGTCGTGCTGGAGGGCGCCACTGGTAGCGATGTGGGCTTCCTCGCCTCGCCTCACACCAGGTGTCTGCGTGGTTCGCAGTGCATTCGCACCATTCCTATCCCTGTCCCCGTCCCGACTTGTCCCGAATTTGCTCGACTGCCGCTCGCTGCCGCTCGGGTCGTGGCCCATATGACAGTACAAGCACGACAAACATCTGCGAGACGGCCGTGGGCCTAACGGGCGTGTCCGAGACGCCGTTTGCGGCGGGTAGGGCAGCGCCGTGCCGTGGAAAGGTGCGAAAACAGGGACGCAGGACACAGGAGGGTCGCCAAAGCATCCATCTCTTCTAGCGACGAAAGAGAAATCTTTGTTTACAAATCTGCAGCCGTACAATGCAACAAAACAATAAGCCCTGACGTATTTCAGAACGTATCTGTCGGTTCGTACTGTTTTGTTATCTCCAGAGACTCTTTGGAAATCTTCCTTGGCACATTCTTCTTCGAGCTGCGGCCATTAATATCGTATCTTATGTTTATTACAGTCGTTTATTTTCAATTATTTTTTTGTTGTTGGAACTTTGCACTGCTACGAAACAGTAGGAGGCCCTGGCTTATTTCAGATCACATCTGTCGATTCGTAGTGTTTCGTTATTGTCAAGGATTTCTTGGCACGTTTAAATTGCTGAAGGAAGCATCTTTGTCACAACGGAAAGGTAGTATGAAAAGAGGGCTGGCAGGGGTAGCGATGCAAAAAGGAGAAAATGTAAGGGAGCCAACAGCACCTTTTTTTTTTTATTGGGCTGCCAGGGGTAGCGACATAATAACAAAAAAAAAAAAAGGTAGCCAACAGCAAACGGGTTTCCCAGGCGGTCACCCATCCAAGTACTAACCGGGCCCAATGATGCTTAACTTCGGTGATCGGACGAGAACCGGTGCAATCATCATGGTATGGCCGTTGGCACTCATCTAATGTAGGAGCACGGCAGAATTCGCGTTCGGCTTCTCTCCCAATACACAAAATGTTAGTTTTCCGCCGCATTTGACGAAAGCACTTTCTTCCGCAACAGCCAGCTCCTCGAGGACGGCGCGGGGGGCGCGCCCGGTGTCCCAGCGGAGCGACGGCCGAATTAGCGGGCGCACCGCCGCGTGTGAGAGATGCACTGCTGCTCGTTGCACGTCCTGTCATTCGCTGGGCGCGTGCAGCCTTCGACACTAGCGGAGGACGCATCTTGTCCCTGGTGTCCAGCGGAGGGCCTGTGCGGGGTGTGGCAGTGTCGTGCTTGAGGGCGCCACTGGTAGCGATGTGGGCTTCCTCGCCTCGCCTCACACCAGGTGTCTGCGTGGTTCGCAGTGCATTCGCACCATTCCTATCCCTGTCCCCGTCCCGACTTGTCCCGACTTTGCTCGACTGCCGCTCGCTGCCGCTCGGGTCGTGGCCCATATGACAGTACAAGCACGACAAACATCTGCGAGACGGCCGTGGGCCTAACGGGCGTGTCCGAGACGCCGTTTGCGGCGGGTAGGGCAGCGCTGTGCCGTGGAAAGGTGCGAAAACAGGGACGCAGGACACAGGAGGGTCGCCAAAGCATCCATCTCTTCTAGCGACGAAAGAGAAATCTCTGTTTACAAATCTGCAGCCGTACAATGCAACAAAACAATAAGCCCTGACGTATTTCAGAACGTATCTGTCGGTTCGTACTGTTTTGTTATCTCCAGAGACTCTTTGGAAATCTTCCTTGGCACATTCTTCTTCGAGCTGCGGCCATTAATATCGTATCTTATGTTTATTACAGTCGTTTATTTTCAATTATTTTTTTGTTGTTGGAACTTTGCACTGCTACGAAACAGTAGGAGGCCCTGGCTTATTTCAGATCACATCTGTCGATTCGTAGTGTTTCGTTATTGTCAAGGATTTCTTGGCACGTTTAAATTGCTGAAGGAAGCATCTTTGTCACAACGGAAAGGTAGTATGAAAAGAGGGCTGGCAGGGGTAGCGAAGCAAAAAGGAGAAAATGTAAGGGAGCCAACAGCACCTTTTTTTTTTTTATTGGGCTGCCAGGGGTAGCGACATAATAACAAAAAAAAAAAAGGGAGCCAACAGCACCCGGGTTTCCCAGGCGGTCACCCATCCAAGTACTAACCGGGCCCAATGATGCTTAACTTCGGTGATCGGACGAGAACCGGTGCAATCATCATGGTATGGCCGTTGGCACTCATCTAATGTAGGAGCACGGCAGAATTCGCGTTCGGCTTCTCTCCCAATACACAAAATGTTAGTTTTCCGCCGCATTTGACGAAAGCACTTTCTTCCGCAACAGCCAGCTCCTCGAGGACGGCGCGGGGGGCGCGCCCGGTGTCCCAGCGGAGCGACGGCCGAATTAGCGGGCGCACCGCCGCGTGTGAGAGATGCACTGCTGCTCGTTGCACGTCCTGTCATTCGCTGGGCGCGTGCAGCCTTCGACACTAGCGGAGGACGCATCTTGTCCCTGGTGTCCAGCGGAGGGCCTGTGCGGGGTGTGGCAGTGTCGTGCTGGAGGGCGCCACTGGTAGCGATGTGGGCTTCCTCGCCTCGCCTCACACCAGGTGTCTGCGTGGTTCGCAGTGCATTCGCACCATTCCTATCCCTGTCCCCGTCCCGACTTGTCCCGAATTTGCTCGACTGCCGCTCGCTGCCGCTCGGGTCGTGGCCCATATGACAGTACAAGCACGACAAACATCTGCGAGACGGCCGTGGGCCTAACGGGCGTGTCCGAGACGCCGTTTGCGGCGGGTAGGGCAGCGCCGTGCCGTGGAAAGGTGCGAAAACAGGGACGCAGGACACAGGAGGGTCGCCAAAGCATCCATCTCTTCTAGCGACGAAAGAGAAATCTTTGTTTACAAATCTGCAGCCGTACAATGCAACAAAACAATAAGCCCTGACGTATTTCAGAACGTATCTGTCGGTTCGTACTGTTTTGTTATCTCCAGAGACTCTTTGGAAATCTTCCTTGGCACATTCTTCTTCGAGCTGCGGCCATTAATATCGTATCTTATGTTTATTACAGTCGTTTATTTTCAATTATTTTTTTGTTGTTGGAACTTTGCACTGCTACGAAACAGTAGGAGGCCCTGGCTTATTTCAGATCACATCTGTCGATTCGTAGTGTTTCGTTATTGTCAAGGATTTCTTGGCACGTTTAAATTGCTGAAGGAAGCATCTTTGTCACAACGGAAAGGTAGTATGAAAAGAGGGCTGGCAGGGGTAGCGATGCAAAAAGGAGAAAATGTAAGGGAGCCAACAGCACCTTTTTTTTTTTTATTGGGCTGCCAGGGGTAGCGACATAATAACAAAAAAAAAAAAAGGGAGCCAACAGCACCCGGGTTTCCCAGGCGGTCACCCATCCAAGTACTAACCGGGCCCAATGATGCTTAACTTCGGTGATCGGACGAGAACCGGTGCAATCATCATGGTATGGCCGTTGGCACTCATCTAATGTAGGAGCACGGCAGAATTCGCGTTCGGCTTCTCTCCCAATACACAAAATGTTAGTTTTCCGCCGCATTTGACGAAAGCACTTTCTTCCGCAACAGCCAGCTCCTCGAGGACGGCGCGGGGGGCGCGCCCGGTGTCCCAGCGTAGCGACGGCCGAATTAGCGGGCGCACCGCCGCGTGTGAGAGATGCACTGCTGCTCGTTGCACGTCCTGTCATTCGCTGGGCGCGTGCAGCCTTCGACACTAGCGGAGGACGCATCTTGTCCCTGGTGTCCAGCGGAGGGCCTGTGCGGGGTGTGGCAGTGTCGTGCTGGAGGGCGCCACTGGTAGCGATGTGGGCTTCCTCGCCTCGCCTCACACCAGGTGTCTGCGTGGTTCGCAGTGCATTCGCACCATTCCTATCCCTGTCCCCGTCCCGACTTGTCCCGACTTTGCTCGACTGCCGCTCGCTGCCGCTCGGGTCGTGGCCCATATGACAGTACAAGCACGACAAACATCTGCGAGACGGCCGTGGGCCTAACGGGCGTGTCCGAGACGCCGTTTGCGGCGGGTAGGGCAGCGCCGTGCCGTGGAAAGGTGCGAAAACAGGGACGCAGGACACAGGAGGGTCGCCAAAGCATCCATCTCTTCTAGCGACGAAAGAGAAATCTTTGTTTACAAATCTGCAGCCGTACAATGCAACAAAACAATAAGCCCTGACGTATTTCAGAACGTATCTGTCGGTTCGTACTGTTTTGTTATCTCCAGAGACTCTTTGGAAATCTTCCTTGGCACATTCTTCTTCGAGCTGCGGCCATTAATATCGTATCTTATGTTTATTACAGTCGTTTATTTTCAATTATTTTTTTGTTGTTGGAACTTTGCACTGCTACGAAACAGTAGGAGGCCCTGGCTTATTTCAGATCACATCTGTCGATTCGTAGTGTTTCGTTATTGTCAAGGATTTCTTGGCACGTTTAAATTGCTGAAGGAAGCATCTTTGTCACAACGGAAAGGTAGTATGAAAAGAGGGCTGGCAGGGGTAGCGATGCAAAAAGGAGAAAATGTAAGGGAGCCAACAGCACCTTTTTTTTTTTATTGGGCTGCCAGGGGTAGCGACATAATAACAAAAAAAAAAAAAAGGGAGCCAACAGCACCCGGGTTTCCCAGGCGGTCACCCATCCAAGTACTAACCGGGCCCAATGATGCTTAACTTCGGTGATCGGACGAGAACCGGTGCAATCATCATGGTATTGCCGTTGGCACTCATCTAATGTAGGAGCACGGCAGAATTCGCGTTCGGCTTCTCTCCCAATACACAAAATGTTAGTTTTCCGCCGCATTTGACGAAAGCACTTTCTTCCGCAACAGCCAGCTCCTCGAGGACGGCGCGGGGGGCGCGCCCGGTGTCCCAGCGGAGCGACGGCCGAATTAGCGGGCGCACCGCCGCGTGTGAGAGATGCACTGCTGCTCGTTGCACGTCCTGTCATTCGCTGGGCGCGTGCAGCCTTCGACACTAGCGGAGGACGCATCTTGTCCCTGGTGTCCAGCGGAGGGCCTGTGCGGGGTGTGGCAGTGTCGTGCTGGAGGGCGCCACTGGTAGCGATGTGGGCTTCCTCGCCTCGCCTCACACCAGGTGTCTGCGTGGTTCGCAGTGCATTCGCACCATTCCTATCCCTGTCCCCGTCCCGACTTGTCCCGAATTTGCTCGACTGCCGCTCGCTGCCGCTCGGGTCGTGGCCCATATGACAGTACAAGCACGACAAACATCTGCGAGACGGCCGTGGGCCTAACGGGCGTGTCCGAGACGCCGTTTGCGGCGGGTAGGGCAGCGCCGTGCCGTGGAAAGGTGCGAAAACAGGGACGCAGGACACAGGAGGGTCGCCAAAGCATCCATCTCTTCTAGCGACGAAAGAGAAATCTTTGTTTACAAATCTGCAGCCGTACAATGCAACAAAACAATAAGCCCTGACGTATTTCAGAACGTATCTGTCGGTTCGTACTGTTTTGTTATCTCCAGAGACTCTTTGGAAATCTTCCTTGGCACATTCTTCTTCGAGCTGCGGCCATTAATATCGTATCTTATGTTTATTACAGTCGTTTATTTTCAATTATTTTTTTGTTGTTGGAACTTTGCACTGCTACGAAACAGTAGGAGGCCCTGGCTTATTTCAGATCACATCTGTCGATTCGTAGTGTTTCGTTATTGTCAAGGATTTCTTGGCACGTTTAAATTGCTGAAGGAAGCATCTTTGTCACAACGGAAAGGTAGTATGAAAAGAGGGCTGGCAGGGGTAGCGATGCAAAAAGGAGAAAATGTAAGGGAGCCAACAGCACCTTTTTTTTTTTTATTGGGCTGCCAGGGGTAGCGACATAATAACAAAAAAAAAAAAAGGGAGCCAACAGCACCCGGGTTTCCCAGGCGGTCACCCATCCAAGTACTAACCGGGCCCAATGATGCTTAACTTCGGTGATCGGACGAGAACCGGTGCAATCATCATGGTATGGCCGTTGGCACTCATCTAATGTAGGAGCACGGCAGAATTCGCGTTCGGCTTCTCTCCCAATACACAAAATGTTAGTTTTCCGCCGCATTTGACGAAAGCACTTTCTTCCGCAACAGCCAGCTCCTCGAGGACGGCGCGGGGGGCGCGCCCGGTGTCCCAGCGTAGCGACGGCCGAATTAGCGGGCGCACCGCCGCGTGTGAGAGATGCACTGCTGCTCGTTGCACGTCCTGTCATTCGCTGGGCGCGTGCAGCCTTCGACACTAGCGGAGGACGCATCTTGTCCCTGGTGTCCAGCGGAGGGCCTGTGCGGGGTGTGGCAGTGTCGTGCTGGAGGGCGCCACTGGTAGCGATGTGGGCTTCCTCGCCTCGCCTCACACCAGGTGTCTGCGTGGTTCGCAGTGCATTCGCACCATTCCTATCCCTGTCCCCGTCCCGACTTGTCCCGACTTTGCTCGACTGCCGCTCGCTGCCGCTCGGGTCGTGGCCCATATGACAGTACAAGCACGACAAACATCTGCGAGACGGCCGTGGGCCTAACGGGCGTGTCCGAGACGCCGTTTGCGGCGGGTAGGGCAGCGCCGTGCCGTGGAAAGGTGCGAAAACAGGGACGCAGGACACAGGAGGGTCGCCAAAGCATCCATCTCTTCTAGCGACGAAAGAGAAATCTTTGTTTACAAATCTGCAGCCGTACAATGCAACAAAACAATAAGCCCTGACGTATTTCAGAACGTATCTGTCGGTTCGTACTGTTTTGTTATCTCCAGAGACTCTTTGGAAATCTTCCTTGGCACATTCTTCTTCGAGCTGCGGCCATTAATATCGTATCTTATGTTTATTACAGTCGTTTATTTTCAATTATTTTTTTGTTGTTGGAACTTTGCACTGCTACGAAACAGTAGGAGGCCCTGGCTTATTTCAGATCACATCTGTCGATTCGTAGTGTTTCGTTATTGTCAAGGATTTCTTGGCACGTTTAAATTGCTGAAGGAAGCATCTTTGTCACAACGGAAAGGTAGTATGAAAAGAGGGCTGGCAGGGGTAGCGATGCAAAAAGGAGAAAATGTAAGGGAGCCAACAGCACCTTTTTTTTTTTATTGGGCTGCCAGGGGTAGCGACATAATAACAAAAAAAAAAAAAAGGGAGCCAACAGCACCCGGGTTTCCCAGGCGGTCACCCATCCAAGTACTAACCGGGCCCAATGATGCTTAACTTCGGTGATCGGACGAGAACCGGTGCAATCATCATGGTATTGCCGTTGGCACTCATCTAATGTAGGAGCACGGCAGAATTCGCGTTCGGCTTCTCTCCCAATACACAAAATGTTAGTTTTCCGCCGCATTTGACGAAAGCACTTTCTTCCGCAACAGCCAGCTCCTCGAGGACGGCGCGGGGGGCGCGCCCGGTGTCCCAGCGGAGCGACGGCCGAATTAGCGGGCGCACCGCCGCGTGTGAGAGATGCACTGCTGCTCGTTGCACGTCCTGTCATTCGCTGGGCGCGTGCAGCCTTCGACACTAGCGGAGGACGCATCTTGTCCCTGGTGTCCAGCGGAGGGCCTGTGCGGGGTGTGGCAGTGTCGTGCTGGAGGGCGCCACTGGTAGCGATGTGGGCTTCCTCGCCTCGCCTCACACCAGGTGTCTGCGTGGTTCGCAGTGCATTCGCACCATTCCTATCCCTGTCCCCGTCCCGACTTGTCCCGACTTTGCTCGACTGCCGCTCGCTGCCGCTCGGGTCGTGGCCCATATGACAGTACAAGCACGACAAACATCTGCGAGACGGCCGTGGGCCTAACGGGCGTGTCCGAGACGCCGTTTGCGGCGGGTAGGGCAGCGCTGTGCCGTGGAAAGGTGCGAAAACAGGGACGCAGGACACAGGAGGGTCGCCAAAGCATCCATCTCTTCTAGCGACGAAAGAGAAATCTCTGTTTACAAATCTGCAGCCGTACAATGCAACAAAACAATAAGCCCTGACGTATTTCAGAACGTATCTGTCGGTTCGTACTGTTTTGTTATCTCCAGAGACTCTTTGGAAATCTTCCTTGGCACATTCTTCTTCGAGCTGCGGCCATTAATATCGTATCTTATGTTTATTACAGTCGTTTATTTTCAATTATTTTTTTGTTGTTGGAACTTTGCACTGCTACGAAACAGTAGGAGGCCCTGGCTTATTTCAGATCACATCTGTCGATTCGTAGTGTTTCGTTATTGTCAAGGATTTCTTGGCACGTTTAAATTGCTGAAGGAAGCATCTTTGTCACAACGGAAAGGTAGTATGAAAAGAGGGCTGGCAGGGGTAGCGATGCAAAAAGGAGAAAATGTAAGGGAGCCAACAGCACCTTTTTTTTTTTTATTGGGCTGCCAGGGGTAGCGACATAATAACAAAAAAAAAAAAAGGGAGCCAACAGCACCCGGGTTTCCCAGGCGGTCACCCATCCAAGTACTAACCGGGCCCAATGATGCTTAACTTCGGTGATCGGACGAGAACCGGTGCAATCATCATGGTATGGCCGTTGGCACTCATCTAATGTAGGAGCACGGCAGAATTCGCGTTCGGCTTCTCTCCCAATACACAAAATGTTAGTTTTCCGCCGCATTTGACGAAAGCACTTTCTTCCGCAACAGCCAGCTCCTCGAGGACGGCGCGGGGGGCGCGCCCGGTGTCCCAGCGGAGCGACGGCCGAATTAGCGGGCGCACCGCCGCGTGTGAGAGATGCACTGCTGCTCGTTGCACGTCCTGTCATTCGCTGGGCGCGTGCAGCCTTCGACACTAGCGGAGGACGCATCTTGTCCCTGGTGTCCAGCGGAGGGCCTGTGCGGGGTGTGGCAGTGTCGTGCTGGAGGGCGCCACTGGTAGCGATGTGGGCTTCCTCGCCTCGCCTCACACCAGGTGTCTGCGTGGTTCGCAGTGCATTCGCACCATTCCTATCCCTGTCCCCGTCCCGACTTGTCCCGACTTTGCTCGACTGCCGCTCGCTGCCGCTCGGGTCGTGGCCCATATGACAGTACAAGCACGACAAACATCTGCGAGACGGCCGTGGGCCTAACGGGCGTGTCCGAGACGCCGTTTGCGGCGGGTAGGGCAGCGCCGTGCCGTGGAAAGGTGCGAAAACAGGGACGCAGGACACAGGAGGGTCGCCAAAGCATCCATCTCTTCTAGCGACGAAAGAGAAATCTTTGTTTACAAATCTGCAGCCGTACAATGCAACAAAACAATAAGCCCTGACGTATTTCAGAACGTATCTGTCGGTTCGTACTGTTTTGTTATCTCCAGAGACTCTTTGGAAATCTTCCTTGGCACATTCTTCTTCGAGCTGCGGCCATTAATATCGTATCTTATGTTTATTACAGTCGTTTATTTTCAATTATTTTTTTGTTGTTGGAACTTTGCACTGCTACGAAACAGTAGGAGGCCCTGGCTTATTTCAGATCACATCTGTCGATTCGTAGTGTTTCGTTATTGTCAAGGATTTCTTGGCACGTTTAAATTGCTGAAGGAAGCATCTTTGTCACAACGGAAAGGTAGTATGAAAAGAGGGCTGGCAGGGGTAGCGATGCAAAAAGGAGAAAATGTAAGGGAGCCAACAGCACCTTTTTTTTTTTATTGGGCTGCCAGGGGTAGCGACATAATAACAAAAAAAAAAAAAAGGGAGCCAACAGCACCCGGGTTTCCCAGGCGGTCACCCATCCAAGTACTAACCGGGCCCAATGATGCTTAACTTCGGTGATCGGACGAGAACCGGTGCAATCATCATGGTATTGCCGTTGGCACTCATCTAATGTAGGAGCACGGCAGAATTCGCGTTCGGCTTCTCTCCCAATACACAAAATGTTAGTTTTCCGCCGCATTTGACGAAAGCACTTTCTTCCGCAACAGCCAGCTCCTCGAGGACGGCGCGGGGGGCGCGCCCGGTGTCCCAGCGGAGCGACGGCCGAATTAGCGGGCGCACCGCCGCGTGTGAGAGATGCACTGCTGCTCGTTGCACGTCCTGTCATTCGCTGGGCGCGTGCAGCCTTCGACACTAGCGGAGGACGCATCTTGTCCCTGGTGTCCAGCGGAGGGCCTGTGCGGGGTGTGGCAGTGTCGTGCTGGAGGGCGCCACTGGTAGCGATGTGGGCTTCCTCGCCTCGCCTCACACCAGGTGTCTGCGTGGTTCGCAGTGCATTCGCACCATTCCTATCCCTGTCCCCGTCCCGACTTGTCCCGACTTTGCTCGACTGCCGCTCGCTGCCGCTCGGGTCGTGGCCCATATGACAGTACAAGCACGACAAACATCTGCGAGACGGCCGTGGGCCTAACGGGCGTGTCCGAGACGCCGTTTGCGGCGGGTAGGGCAGCGCTGTGCCGTGGAAAGGTGCGAAAACAGGGACGCAGGACACAGGAGGGTCGCCAAAGCATCCATCTCTTCTAGCGACGAAAGAGAAATCTCTGTTTACAAATCTGCAGCCGTACAATGCAACAAAACAATAAGCCCTGACGTATTTCAGAACGTATCTGTCGGTTCGTACTGTTTTGTTATCTCCAGAGACTCTTTGGAAATCTTCCTTGGCACATTCTTCTTCGAGCTGCGGCCATTAATATCGTATCTTATGTTTATTACAGTCGTTTATTTTCAATTATTTTTTTGTTGTTGGAACTTTGCACTGCTACGAAACAGTAGGAGGCCCTGGCTTATTTCAGATCACATCTGTCGATTCGTAGTGTTTCGTTATTGTCAAGGATTTCTTGGCACGTTTAAATTGCTGAAGGAAGCATCTTTGTCACAACGGAAAGGTAGTATGAAAAGAGGGCTGGCAGGGGTAGCGATGCAAAAAGGAGAAAATGTAAGGGAGCCAACAGCACCTTTTTTTTTTTTATTGGGCTGCCAGGGGTAGCGACATAATAACAAAAAAAAAAAAAGGGAGCCAACAGCACCCGGGTTTCCCAGGCGGTCACCCATCCAAGTACTAACCGGGCCCAATGATGCTTAACTTCGGTGATCGGACGAGAACCGGTGCAATCATCATGGTATGGCCGTTGGCACTCATCTAATGTAGGAGCACGGCAGAATTCGCGTTCGGCTTCTCTCCCAATACACAAAATGTTAGTTTTCCGCCGCATTTGACGAAAGCACTTTCTTCCGCAACAGCCAGCTCCTCGAGGACGGCGCGGGGGGCGCGCCCGGTGTCCCAGCGGAGCGACGGCCGAATTAGCGGGCGCACCGCCGCGTGTGAGAGATGCACTGCTGCTCGTTGCACGTCCTGTCATTCGCTGGGCGCGTGCAGCCTTCGACACTAGCGGAGGACGCATCTTGTCCCTGGTGTCCAGCGGAGGGCCTGTGCGGGGTGTGGCAGTGTCGTGCTGGAGGGCGCCACTGGTAGCGATGTGGGCTTCCTCGCCTCGCCTCACACCAGGTGTCTGCGTGGTTCGCAGTGCATTCGCACCATTCCTATCCCTGTCCCCGTCCCGACTTGTCCCGACTTTGCTCGACTGCCGCTCGCTGCCGCTCGGGTCGTGGCCCATATGACAGTACAAGCACGACAAACATCTGCGAGACGGCCGTGGGCCTAACGGGCGTGTCCGAGACGCCGTTTGCGGCGGGTAGGGCAGCGCCGTGCCGTGGAAAGGTGCGAAAACAGGGACGCAGGACACAGGAGGGTCGCCAAAGCATCCATCTCTTCTAGCGACGAAAGAGAAATCTTTGTTTACAAATCTGCAGCCGTACAATGCAACAAAACAATAAGCCCTGACGTATTTCAGAACGTATCTGTCGGTTCGTACTGTTTTGTTATCTCCAGAGACTCTTTGGAAATCTTCCTTGGCACATTCTTCTTCGAGCTGCGGCCATTAATATCGTATCTTATGTTTATTACAGTCGTTTATTTTCAATTATTTTTTTGTTGTTGGAACTTTGCACTGCTACGAAACAGTAGGAGGCCCTGGCTTATTTCAGATCACATCTGTCGATTCGTAGTGTTTCGTTATTGTCAAGGATTTCTTGGCACGTTTAAATTGCTGAAGGAAGCATCTTTGTCACAACGGAAAGGTAGTATGAAAAGAGGGCTGGCAGGGGTAGCGATGCAAAAAGGAGAAAATGTAAGGGAGCCAACAGCACCTTTTTTTTTTTATTGGGCTGCCAGGGGTAGCGACATAATAACAAAAAAAAAAAAAAGGGAGCCAACAGCACCCGGGTTTCCCAGGCGGTCACCCATCCAAGTACTAACCGGGCCCAATGATGCTTAACTTCGGTGATCGGACGAGAACCGGTGCAATCATCATGGTATGGCCGTTGGCACTCATCTAATGTAGGAGCACGGCAGAATTCGCGTTCGGCTTCTCTCCCTATACACAAAATGTTAGTTTTCCGCCGCATTTGACGAAAGCACTTTCTTCCGCAACAGCCAGCTCCTCGAGGACGGCGCGGGGGGCGCGCCCGGTGTCCCAGCGGAGCGACGGCCGAATTAGCGGGCGCACCGCCGCGTGTGAGAGATGCACTGCTGCTCGTTGCACGTCCTGTCATTCGCTGGGCGCGTGCAGCCTTCGACACTAGCGGAGGACGCATCTTGTCCCTGGTGTCCAGCGGAGGGCCTGTGCGGGGTGTGGCAGTGTCGTGCTGGAGGGCGCCACTGGTAGCGATGTGGGCTTCCTCGCCTCGCCTCACACCAGGTGTCTGCGTGGTTCGCAGTGCATTCGCACCATTCCTATCCCTGTCCCCGTCCCGACTTGTCCCGACTTTGCTCGACTGCCGCTCGCTGCCGCTCGGGTCGTGGCCCATATGACAGTACAAGCACGACAAACATCTGCGAGACGGCCGTGGGCCTAACGGGCGTGTCCGAGACGCCGTTTGCGGCGGGTAGGGCAGCGCTGTGCCGTGGAAAGGTGCGAAAACAGGGACGCAGGACACAGGAGGGTCGCCAAAGCATCCATCTCTTCTAGCGACGAAAGAGAAATCTCTGTTTACAAATCTGCAGCCGTACAATGCAACAAAACAATAAGCCCTGACGTATTTCAGAACGTATCTGTCGGTTCGTACTGTTTTGTTATCTCCAGAGACTCTTTGGAAATCTTCCTTGGCACATTCTTCTTCGAGCTGCGGCCATTAATATCGTATCTTATGTTTATTACAGTCGTTTATTTTCAATTATTTTGTTGTTGTTGGAACTTTGCACTGCTACGAAACAGTAGGAGGCCCTGGCTTATTTCAGATCACATCTGTCGATTCGTAGTGTTTCGTTATTGTCAAGGATTTCTTGGCACGTTTAAATTGCTGAAGGAAGCATCTTTGTCACAACGGAAAGGTAGTATGAAAAGAGGGCTGGCAGGGGTAGCGATGCAAAAAGGAGAAAATGTAAGGGAGCCAACAGCACCTTTTTTTTTTTTTATTGGGCTGCCAGGGGTAGCGACATAATAACAAAAAAAAAAAAAGGGAGCCAACAGCACCCGGGTTTCCCAGGCGGTCACCCATCCAAGTACTAACCGGGCCCAATGATGCTTAACTTCGGTGATCGGACGAGAACCGGTGCAATCATCATGGTATGGCCGTTGGCACTCATCTAATGTAGGAGCACGGCAGAATTCGCGTTCGGCTTCTCTCCCAATACACAAAATGTTAGTTTTCCGCCGCATTTGACGAAAGCACTTTCTTCCGCAACAGCCAGCTCCTCGAGGACGGCGCGGGGGGCGCGCCCGGTGTCCCAGCGGAGCGACGGCCGAATTAGCGGGCGCACCGCCGCGTGTGAGAGATGCACTGCTGCTCGTTGCACGTCCTGTCATTCGCTGGGCGCGTGCAGCCTTCGACACTAGCGGAGGACGCATCTTGTCCCTGGTGTCCAGCGGAGGGCCTGTGCGGGGTGTGGCAGTGTCGTGCTGGAGGGCGCCACTGGTAGCGATGTGGGCTTCCTCGCCTCGCCTCACACCAGGTGTCTGCGTGGTTCGCAGTGCATTCGCACCATTCCTATCCCTGTCCCCGTCCCGACTTGTCCCGACTTTGCTCGACTGCCGCTCGCTGCCGCTCGGGTCGTGGCCCATATGACAGTACAAGCACGACAAACATCTGCGAGACGGCCGTGGGCCTAACGGGCGTGTCCGAGACGCCGTTTGCGGCGGGTAGGGCAGCGCTGTGCCGTGGAAAGGTGCGAAAACAGGGACGCAGGACACAGGAGGGTCGCCAAAGCATCCATCTCTTCTAGCGACGAAAGAGAAATCTCTGTTTACAAATCTGCAGCCGTACAATGCAACAAAACAATAAGCCCTGACGTATTTCAGAACGTATCTGTCGGTTCGTACTGTTTTGTTATCTCCAGAGACTCTTTGGAAATCTTCCTTGGCACATTCTTCTTCGAGCTGCGGCCATTAATATCGTATCTTATGTTTATTACAGTCGTTTATTTTCAATTATTTTTTTGTTGTTGGAACTTTGCACTGCTACGAAACAGTAGGAGGCCCTGGCTTATTTCAGATCACATCTGTCGATTCGTAGTGTTTCGTTATTGTCAAGGATTTCTTGGCACGTTTAAATTGCTGAAGGAAGCATCTTTGTCACAACGGAAAGGTAGTATGAAAAGAGGGCTGGCAGGGGTAGCGATGCAAAAAGGAGAAAATGTAAGGGAGCCAACAGCACCTTTTTTTTTTTTATTGGGCTGCCAGGGGTAGCGACATAATAACAAAAAAAAAAAAAGGGAGCCAACAGCACCCGGGTTTCCCAGGCGGTCACCCATCCAAGTACTAACCGGGCCCAATGATGCTTAACTTCGGTGATCGGACGAGAACCGGTGCAATCATCATGGTATGGCCGTTGGCACTCATCTAATGTAGGAGCACGGCAGAATTCGCGTTCGGCTTCTCTCCCAATACACAAAATGTTAGTTTTCCGCCGCATTTGACGAAAGCACTTTCTTCCGCAACAGCCAGCTCCTCGAGGACGGCGCGGGGGGCGCGCCCGGTGTCCCAGCGGAGCGACGGCCGAATTAGCGGGCGCACCGCCGCGTGTGAGAGATGCACTGCTGCTCGTTGCACGTCCTGTCATTCGCTGGGCGCGTGCAGCCTTCGACACTAGCGGAGGACGCATCTTGTCCCTGGTGTCCAGCGGAGGGCCTGTGCGGGGTGTGGCAGTGTCGTGCTGGAGGGCGCCACTGGTAGCGATGTGGGCTTCCTCGCCTCGCCTCACACCAGGTGTCTGCGTGGTTCGCAGTGCATTCGCACCATTCCTATCCCTGTCCCCGTCCCGACTTGTCCCGACTTTGCTCGACTGCCGCTCGCTGCCGCTCGGGTCGTGGCCCATATGACAGTACAAGCACGACAAACATCTGCGAGACGGCCGTGGGCCTAACGGGCGTGTCCGAGACGCCGTTTGCGGCGGGTAGGGCAGCGCCGTGCCGTGGAAAGGTGCGAAAACAGGGACGCAGGACACAGGAGGGTCGCCAAAGCATCCATCTCTTCTAGCGACGAAAGAGAAATCTTTGTTTACAAATCTGCAGCCGTACAATGCAACAAAACAATAAGCCCTGACGTATTTCAGAACGTATCTGTCGGTTCGTACTGTTTTGTTATCTCCAGAGACTCTTTGGAAATCTTCCTTGGCACATTCTTCTTCGAGCTGCGGCCATTAATATCGTATCTTATGTTTATTACAGTCGTTTATTTTCAATTATTTTTTTGTTGTTGGAACTTTGCACTGCTACGAAACAGTAGGAGGCCCTGGCTTATTTCAGATCACATCTGTCGATTCGTAGTGTTTCGTTATTGTCAAGGATTTCTTGGCACGTTTAAATTGCTGAAGGAAGCATCTTTGTCACAACGGAAAGGTAGTATGAAAAGAGGGCTGGCAGGGGTAGCGATGCAAAAAGGAGAAAATGTAAGGGAGCCAACAGCACCTTTTTTTTTTTATTGGGCTGCCAGGGGTAGCGACATAATAACAAAAAAAAAAAAAGGGAGCCAACAGCACCCGGGTTTCCCAGGCGGTCACCCATCCAAGTACTAACCGGGCCCAATGATGCTTAACTTCGGTGATCGGACGAGAACCGGTGCAATCATCATGGTATGGCCGTTGGCACTCATCTAATGTAGGAGCACGGCAGAATTCGCGTTCGGCTTCTCTCCCAATACACAAAATGTTAGTTTTCCGCCGCATTTGACGAAAGCACTTTCTTCCGCAACAGCCAGCTCCTCGAGGACGGCGCGGGGGGCGCGCCCGGTGTCCCAGCGGAGCGACGGCCGAATTAGCGGGCGCACCGCCGCGTGTGAGAGATGCACTGCTGCTCGTTGCACGTCCTGTCATTCGCTGGGCGCGTGCAGCCTTCGACACTAGCGGAGGACGCATCTTGTCCCTGGTGTCCAGCGGAGGGCCTGTGCGGGGTGTGGCAGTGTCGTGCTGGAGGGCGCCACTGGTAGCGATGTGGGCTTCCTCGCCTCGCCTCACACCAGGTGTCTGCGTGGTTCGCAGTGCATTCGCACCATTCCTATCCCTGTCCCCGTCCCGACTTGTCCCGACTTTGCTCGACTGCCGCTCGCTGCCGCTCGGGTCGTGGCCCATATGACAGTATAAGCACGACAAACATCTGCGAGACGGCCGTGGGCCTAACGGGCGTGTCCGAGACGCCGTTTGCGGCGGGTAGGGCAGCGCCGTGCCGTGGAAAGGTGCGAAAACAGGGACGCAGGACACAGGAGGGTCGCCAAAGCATCCATCTCTTCTAGCGACGAAAGAGAAATCTTTGTTTACAAATCTGCAGCCGTACAATGCAACAAAACAATAAGCCCTGACGTATTTCAGAACGTATCTGTCGGTTCGTACTGTTTTGTTATCTCCAGAGACTCTTTGGAAATCTTCCTTGGCACATTCTTCTTCGAGCTGCGGCCATTAATATCGTATCTTATGTTTATTACAGTCGTTTATTTTCAATTATTTTTTTGTTGTTGGAACTTTGCACTGCTACGAAACAGTAGGAGGCCCTGGCTTATTTCAGATCACATCTGTCGATTCGTAGTGTTTCGTTATTGTCAAGGATTTCTTGGCACGTTTAAATTGCTGAAGGAAGCATCTTTGTCACAACGGAAAGGTAGTATGAAAAGAGGGCTGGCAGGGGTAGCGATGCAAAAAGGAGAAAATGTAAGGGAGCCAACAGCACCTTTTTTTTTTTATTGGGCTGCCAGGGGTAGCGACATAATAACAAAAAAAAAAAAAGGGAGCCAACAGCACCCGGGTTTCCCAGGCGGTCACCCATCCAAGTACTAACCGGGCCCAATGATGCTTAACTTCGGTGATCGGACGAGAACCGGTGCAATCATCATGGTATGGCCGTTGGCACTCATCTAATGTAGGAGCACGGCAGAATTCGCGTTCGGCTTCTCTCCCAATACACAAAATGTTAGTTTTCCGCCGCATTTGACGAAAGCACTTTCTTCCGCAACAGCCAGCTCCTCGAGGACGGCGCGGGGGGCGCGCCCGGTGTCCCAGCGGAGCGACGGCCGAATTAGCGGGCGCACCGCCGCGTGTGAGAGATGCACTGCTGCTCGTTGCACGTCCTGTCATTCGCTGGGCGCGTGCAGCCTTCGACACTAGCGGAGGACGCATCTTGTCCCTGGTGTCCAGCGGAGGGCCTGTGCGGGGTGTGGCAGTGTCGTGCTGGAGGGCGCCACTGGTAGCGATGTGGGCTTCCTCGCCTCGCCTCACACCAGGTGTCTGCGTGGTTCGCAGTGCATTCGCACCATTCCTATCCCTGTCCCCGTCCCGACTTGTCCCGACTTTGCTCGACTGCCGCTCGCTGCCGCTCGGGTCGTGGCCCATATGACAGTATAAGCACGACAAACATCTGCGAGACGGCCGTGGGCCTAACGGGCGTGTCCGAGACGCCGTTTGCGGCGGGTAGGGCAGCGCCGTGCCGTGGAAAGGTGCGAAAACAGGGACGCAGGACACAGGAGGGTCGCCAAAGCATCCATCTCTTCTAGCGACGAAAGAGAAATCTTTGTTTACAAATCTGCAGCCGTACAATGCAACAAAACAATAAGCCCTGACGTATTTCAGAACGTATCTGTCGGTTCGTACTGTTTTGTTATCTCCAGAGACTCTTTGGAAATCTTCCTTGGCACATTCTTCTTCGAGCTGCGGCCATTAATATCGTATCTTATGTTTATTACAGTCGTTTATTTTCAATTATTTTTTTGTTGTTGGAACTTTGCACTGCTACGAAACAGTAGGAGGCCCTGGCTTATTTCAGATCACATCTGTCGATTCGTAGTGTTTCGTTATTGTCAAGGATTTCTTGGCACGTTTAAATTGCTGAAGGAAGCATCTTTGTCACAACGGAAAGGTAGTATGAAAAGAGGGCTGGCAGGGGTAGCGATGCAAAAAGGAGAAAATGTAAGGGAGCCAACAGCACCTTTTTTTTTTTATTGGGCTGCCAGGGGTAGCGACATAATAACAAAAAAAAAAAAAAGGGAGCCAACAGCACCCGGGTTTCCCAGGCGGTCACCCATCCAAGTACTAACCGGGCCCAATGATGCTTAACTTCGGTGATCGGACGAGAACCGGTGCAATCATCATGGTATGGCCGTTGGCACTCATCTAATGTAGGAGCACGGCAGAATTCGCGTTCGGCTTCTCTCCCAATACACAAAATGTTAGTTTTCCGCCGCATTTGACGAAAGCACTTTCTTCCGCAACAGCCAGCTCCTCGAGGACGGCGCGGGGGGCGCGCCCGGTGTCCCAGCGGAGCGACGGCCGAATTAGCGGGCGCACCGCCGCGTGTGAGAGATGCACTGCTGCTCGTTGCACGTCCTGTCATTCGCTGGGCGCGTGCAGCCTTCGACACTAGCGGAGGACGCATCTTGTCCCTGGTGTCCAGCGGAGGGCCTGTGCGGGGTGTGGCAGTGTCGTGCTGGAGGGCGCCACTGGTAGCGATGTGGGCTTCCTCGCCTCGCCTCACACCAGGTGTCTGCGTGGTTCGCAGTGCATTCGCACCATTCCTATCCCTGTCCCCGTCCCGACTTGTCCCGACTTTGCTCGACTGCCGCTCGCTGCCGCTCGGGTCGTGGCCCATATGACAGTACAAGCACGACAAACATCTGCGAGACGGCCGTGGGCCTAACGGGCGTGTCCGAGACGCCGTTTGCGGCGGGTAGGGCAGCGCCGTGCCGTGGAAAGGTGCGAAAACAGGGACGCAGGACACAGGAGGGTCGCCAAAGCATCCATCTCTTCTAGCGACGAAAGAGAAATCTTTGTTTACAAATCTGCAGCCGTACAATGCAACAAAACAATAAGCCCTGACGTATTTCAGAACGTATCTGTCGGTTCGTACTGTTTTGTTATCTCCAGAGACTCTTTGGAAATCTTCCTTGGCACATTCTTCTTCGAGCTGCGGCCATTAATATCGTATCTTATGTTTATTACAGTCGTTTATTTTCAATTATTTTTTTGTTGTTGGAACTTTGCACTGCTACGAAACAGTAGGAGGCCCTGGCTTATTTCAGATCACATCTGTCGATTCGTAGTGTTTCGTTATTGTCAAGGATTTCTTGGCACGTTTAAATTGCTGAAGGAAGCATCTTTGTCACAACGGAAAGGTAGTATGAAAAGAGGGCTGGCAGGGGTAGCGATGCAAAAAGGAGAAAATGTAAGGGAGCCAACAGCACCTTTTTTTTTTTATTGGGCTGCCAGGGGTAGCGACATAATAACAAAAAAAAAAAAAGGGAGCCAACAGCACCCGGGTTTCCCAGGCGGTCACCCATCCAAGTACTAACCGGGCCCAATGATGCTTAACTTCGGTGATCGGACGAGAACCGGTGCAATCATCATGGTATGGCCGTTGGCACTCATCTAATGTAGGAGCACGGCAGAATTCGCATTCGGCTTCTCTCCCAATACACAAAATGTTAGTTTTCCGCCGCATTTGACGAAAGCACTTTCTTCCGCAACAGCCAGCTCCTCGAGGACGGCGCGGGGGGCGCGCCCGGTGTCCCAGCGGAGCGACGGCCGAATTAGCGGGCGCACCGCCGCGTGTGAGAGATGCACTGCTGCTCGTTGCACGTCCTGTCATTCGCTGGGCGCGTGCAGCCTTCGACACTAGCGGAGGACGCATCTTGTCCCTGGTGTCCAGCGGAGGGCCTGTGCGGGGTGTGGCAGTGTCGTGCTGGAGGGCGCCACTGGTAGCGATGTGGGCTTCCTCGCCTCGCCTCACACCAGGTGTCTGCGTGGTTCGCAGTGCATTCGCACCATTCCTATCCCTGTCCCCGTCCCGACTTGTCCCGACTTTGCTCGACTGCCGCTCGCTGCCGCTCGGGTCGTGGCCCATATGACAGTACAAGCACGACAAACATCTGCGAGACGGCCGTGGGCCTAACGGGCGTGTCCGAGACGCCGTTTGCGGCGGGTAGGGCAGCGCTGTGCCGTGGAAAGGTGCGAAAACAGGGACGCAGGACACAGGAGGGTCGCCAAAGCATCCATCTCTTCTAGCGACGAAAGAGAAATCTCTGTTTACAAATCTGCAGCCGTACAATGCAACAAAACAATAAGCCCTGACGTATTTCAGAACGTATCTGTCGGTTCGTACTGTTTTGTTATCTCCAGAGACTCTTTGGAAATCTTCCTTGGCACATTCTTCTTCGAGCTGCGGCCATTAATATCGTATCTTATGTTTATTACAGTCGTTTATTTTCAATTATTTTTTTGTTGTTGGAACTTTGCACTGCTACGAAACAGTAGGAGGCCCTGGCTTATTTCAGATCACATCTGTCGATTCGTAGTGTTTCGTTATTGTCAAGGATTTCTTGGCACGTTTAAATTGCTGAAGGAAGCATCTTTGTCACAACGGAAAGGTAGTATGAAAAGAGGGCTGGCAGGGGTAGCGATGCAAAAAGGAGAAAATGTAAGGGAGCCAACAGCACCTTTTTTTTTTTTATTGGGCTGCCAGGGGTAGCGACATAATAACAAAAAAAAAAAAAGGGAGCCAACAGCACCCGGGTTTCCCAGGCGGTCACCCATCCAAGT
Source organism: Schistocerca americana (assembly GCF_021461395.2). Classification (NCBI taxonomy): domain Eukaryota; kingdom Metazoa; phylum Arthropoda; class Insecta; order Orthoptera; family Acrididae; genus Schistocerca; species Schistocerca americana. Next base: position 34,931 of record NW_025726120.1, read on the forward strand.
ACTAACCGGGCCCAATGATGCTTAACTTCGGTGATCGGACGAGAACCGGTGCAATCATCATGGTATGGCCGTTGGCACTCATCTAATGTAGGAGCACGGCAGAATTCGCGTTCGGCTTCTCTCCCAATACACAAAATGTTAGTTTTCCGCCGCATTTGACGAAAGCACTTTCTTCCGCGACAGCCAGCTCCTCGAGGACGGCGCGGGGGGCGCGCCCGGTGTCCCAGCGGAGCGACGGCCGAATTAGCGGGCGCACCGCCGCGTGTGAGAGATGCACTGCTGCTCGTTGCACGTCCTGTCATTCGCTGGGCGCGTGCAGCCTTCGACACTAGCGGAGGACGCATCTTGTCCCTGGTGTCCAGCGGAGGGCCTGTGCGGGGTGTGGCAGTGTCGTGCTGGAGGGCGCCACTGGTAGCGATGTGGGCTTCCTCGCCTCGCCTCACACCAGGTGTCTGCGTGGTTCGCAGTGCATTCGCACCATTCCTATCCCTGTCCCCGTCCCGACTTGTCCCGACTTTGCTCGACTGCCGCTCGTTGCCGCTCGGGTCGTGGCCCATATGACAGTACAAGCACGACAAACATCTGCGAGACGGCCGTGGGCCTAACGGGCGTGTCCGAGACGCCGTTTGCGGCGGGTAGGGCAGCGCCGTGCCGTGGAAAGGTGCGAAAACAGGGACGCAGGACACAGGAGGGTCGCCAAAGCATCCATCTCTTCTAGCGACGAAAGAGAAATCTTTGTTTACAAATCTGCAGCCGTACAATGCAACAAAACAATAAGCCCTGACGTATTTCAGAACGTATCTGTCGGTTCGTACTGTTTTGTTATCTCCAGAGACTCTTTGGAAATCTTCCTTGGCACATTCTTCTTCGAGCTGCGGCCATTAATATCGTATCTTATGTTTATTAGAGTCGTTTATTTTCAATTATTTTTTTGTTGTTGGAACTTTGCACTGCTACGAAACAGTAGGAGGCCCTGGCTTATTTCAGATCACATCTGTCGATTCGTAGTGTTTCGTTATTGTCAAGGATTTCTTGGCACGTTTAAATTGCTGAAGGAAGCATCTTTGTCACAACGGAAAGGTAGTATGAAAAGAGGGCTGGCAGGGGTAGCGATGCAAAAAGGAGAAAATGTAAGGGAGCCAACAGCACCTTTTTTTTTTTATTGGGCTGCCAGGGGTAGCGACATAATAACAAAAAAAAAAAAAGGGAGCCAACAGCACCCGGGTTTCCCAGGCGGTCACCCATCCAAGTACTAACCGGGCCCAATGATGCTTAACTTCGGTGATCGGACGAGAACCGGTGCAATCATCATGGTATGGCCGTTGGCACTCATCTAATGTAGGAGCACGGCAGAATTCGCGTTCGGCTTCTCTCCCAATACACAAAATGTTAGTTTTCCGCCGCATTTGACGAAAGCACTTTCTTCCGCAACAGCCAGCTCCTCGAGGACGGCGCGGGGGGCGCGCCCGGTGTCCCAGCGGAGCGACGGCCGAATTAGCGGGCGCACCGCCGCGTGTGAGAGATGCACTGCTGCTCGTTGCACGTCCTGTCATTCGCTGGGCGCGTGCAGCCTTCGACACTAGCGGAGGACGCATCTTGTCCCTGGTGTCCAGCGGAGGGCCTGTGCGGGGTGTGGCAGTGTCGTGCTGGAGGGCGCCACTGGTAGCGATGTGGGCTTCCTCGCCTCGCCTCACACCAGGTGTCTGCGTGGTTCGCAGTGCATTCGCACCATTCCTATCCCTGTCCCCGTCCCGACTTGTCCCGACTTTGCTCGACTGCCGCTCGCTGCCGCTCGGGTCGTGGCCCATATGACAGTACAAGCACGACAAACATCTGCGAGACGGCCGTGGGCCTAACGGGCGTGTCCGAGACGCCGTTTGCGGCGGGTAGGGCAGCGCTGTGCCGTGGAAAGGTGCGAAAACAGGGACGCAGGACACAGGAGGGTCGCCAAAGCATCCATCTCTTCTAGCGACGAAAGAGAAATCTCTGTTTACAAATCTGCAGCCGTACAATGCAACAAAACAATAAGCCCTGACGTATTTCAGAACGTATCTGTCGGTTCGTACTGTTTTGTTATCTCCAGAGACTCTTTGGAAATCTTCCTTGGCACATTCTTCTTCGAGCTGCGGCCATTAATATCGTATCTTATGTTTATTACAGTCGTTTATTTTCAATTATTTTTTTGTTGTTGGAACTTTGCACTGCTACGAAACAGTAGGAGGCCCTGGCTTATTTCAGATCACATCTGTCGATTCGTAGTGTTTCGTTATTGTCAAGGATTTCTTGGCACGTTTAAATTGCTGAAGGAAGCATCTTTGTCACAACGGAAAGGTAGTATGAAAAGAGGGCTGGCAGGGGTAGCGATGCAAAAAGGAGAAAATGTAAGGGAGCCAACAGCACCTTTTTTTTTTTTATTGGGCTGCCAGGGGTAGCGACATAATAACAAAAAAAAAAGAAAAGGGAGCCAACAGCACCCGGGTTTCCCAGGCGGTCACCCATCCAAGTACTAACCGGGCCCAATGATGCTTAACTTCGGTGATCGGACGAGAACCGGTGCAATCATCATGGTATGGCCGTTGGCACTCATCTAATGTAGGAGCACGGCAGAATTCGCGTTCGGCTTCTCTCCCAATACACAAAATGTTAGTTTTCCGCCGCATTTGACGAAAGCACTTTCTTCCGCAACAGCCAGCTCCTCGAGGACGGCGCGGGGGGCGCGCCCGGTGTCCCAGCGGAGCGACGGCCGAATTAGCGGGCGCACCGCCGCGTGTGAGAGATGCACTGCTGCTCGTTGCACGTCCTGTCATTCGCTGGGCGCGTGCAGCCTTCGACACTAGCGGAGGACGCATCTTGTCCCTGGTGTCCAGCGGAGGGCCTGTGCGGGGTGTGGCAGTGTCGTGCTGGAGGGCGCCACTGGTAGCGATGTGGGCTTCCTCGCCTCGCCTCACACCAGGTGTCTGCGTGGTTCGCAGTGCATTCGCACCATTCCTATCCCTGTCCCCGTCCCGACTTGTCCCGACTTTGCTCGACTGCCGCTCGCTGCCGCTCGGGTCGTGGCCCATATGACAGTACAAGCACGACAAACATCTGCGAGACGGCCGTGGGCCTAACGGGCGTGTCCGAGACGCCGTTTGCGGCGGGTAGGGCAGCGCTGTGCCGTGGAAAGGTGCGAAAACAGGGACGCAGGACACAGGAGGGTCGCCAAAGCATCCATCTCTTCTAGCGACGAAAGAGAAATCTCTGTTTACAAATCTGCAGCCGTACAATGCAACAAAACAATAAGCCCTGACGTATTTCAGAACGTATCTGTCGGTTCGTACTGTTTTGTTATCTCCAGAGACTCTTTGGAAATCTTCCTTGGCACATTCTTCTTCGAGCTGCGGCCATTAATATCGTATCTTATGTTTATTACAGTCGTTTATTTTCAATTATTTTTTTGTTGTTGGAACTTTGCACTGCTACGAAACAGTAGGAGGCCCTGGCTTATTTCAGATCACATCTGTCGATTCGTAGTGTTTCGTTATTGTCAAGGATTTCTTGGCACGTTTAAATTGCTGAAGGAAGCATCTTTGTCACAACGGAAAGGTAGTATGAAAAGAGGGCTGGCAGGGGTAGCGATGCAAAAAGGAGAAAATGTAAGGGAGCCAACAGCACCTTTTTTTTTTTTATTGGGCTGCCAGGGGTAGCGACATAATAACAAAAAAAAAAAAAAAGGGAGCCAACAGCACCCGGGTTTCCCAGGCGGTCACCCATCCAAGTACTAACCGGGCCCAATGATGCTTCGGTGATCGGACGAGAACCGGTGCAATCATCATGGTATGGCCGTTGGCACTCATCTAATGTAGGAGCACGGCAGAATTCGCGTTCGGCTTCTCTCCCAATACACAAAATGTTAGTTTTCCGCCGCATTTGACGAAAGCACTTTCTTCCGCAACAGCCAGCTCCTCGAGGACGGCGCGGGGGGCGCGCCCGGTGTCCCAGCGGAGCGACGGCCGAATTAGCGGGCGCACCGCCGCGTGTGAGAGATGCACTGCTGCTCGTTGCACGTCCTGTCATTCGCTGGGCGCGTGCAGCCTTCGACACTAGCGGAGGACGCATCTTGTCCCTGGTGTCCAGCGGAGGGCCTGTGCGGGGTGTGGCAGTGTCGTGCTGGAGGGCGCCACTGGTAGCGATGTGGGCTTCCTCGCCTCGCCTCACACCAGGTGTCTGCGTGGTTCGCAGTGCATTCGCACCATTCCTATCCCTGTCCCCGTCCCGACTTGTCCCGACTTTGCTCGACTGCCGCTCGCTGCCGCTCGGGTCGTGGCCCATATGACAGTACAAGCACGACAAACATCTGCGAGACGGCCGTGGGCCTAACGGGCGTGTCCGAGACGCCGTTTGCGGCGGGTAGGGCAGCGCCGTGCCGTGGAAAGGTGCGAAAACAGGGACGCAGGACACAGGAGGGTCGCCAAAGCATCCATCTCTTCTAGCGACGAAAGAGAAATCTTTGTTTACAAATCTGCAGCCGTACAATGCAACAAAACAATAAGCCCTGACGTATTTCAGAACGTATCTGTCGGTTCGTACTGTTTTGTTATCTCCAGAGACTCTTTGGAAATCTTCCTTGGCACATTCTTCTTCGAGCTGCGGCCATTAATATCGTATCTTATGTTTATTACAGTCGTTTATTTTCAATTATTTTTTTGTTGTTGGAACTTTGCACTGCTACGAAACAGTAGGAGGCCCTGGCTTATTTCAGATCACATCTGTCGATTCGTAGTGTTTCGTTATTGTCAAGGATTTCTTGGCACGTTTAAATTGCTGAAGGAAGCATCTTTGTCACAACGGAAAGGTAGTATGAAAAGAGGGCTGGCAGGGGTAGCGATGCAAAAAGGAGAAAATGTAAGGGAGCCAACAGCACCTTTTTTTTTTTATTGGGCTGCCAGGGGTAGCGACATAATAACAAAAAAAAAAAAAGGGAGCCAACAGCACCCGGGTTTCCCAGGCGGTCACCCATCCAAGTACTAACCGGGCCCAATGATGCTTAACTTCGGTGATCGGACGAGAACCGGTGCAATCATCATGGTATGGCCGTTGGCACTCATCTAATGTAGGAGCACGGCAGAATTCGCATTCGGCTTCTCTCCCAATACACAAAATGTTAGTTTTCCGCCGCATTTGACGAAAGCACTTTCTTCCGCAACAGCCAGCTCCTCGAGGACGGCGCGGGGGGCGCGCCCGGTGTCCCAGCGGAGCGACGGCCGAATTAGCGGGCGCACCGCCGCGTGTGAGAGATGCACTGCTGCTCGTTGCACGTCCTGTCATTCGCTGGGCGCGTGCAGCCTTCGACACTAGCGGAGGACGCATCTTGTCCCTGGTGTCCAGCGGAGGGCCTGTGCGGGGTGTGGCAGTGTCGTGCTGGAGGGCGCCACTGGTAGCGATGTGGGCTTCCTCGCCTCGCCTCACACCAGGTGTCTGCGTGGTTCGCAGTGCATTCGCACCATTCCTATCCCTGTCCCCGTCCCGACTTGTCCCGACTTTGCTCGACTGCCGCTCGCTGCCGCTCGGGTCGTGGCCCATATGACAGTACAAGCACGACAAACATCTGCGAGACGGCCGTGGGCCTAACGGGCGTGTCCGAGACGCCGTTTGCGGCGGGTAGGGCAGCGCTGTGCCGTGGAAAGGTGCGAAAACAGGGACGCAGGACACAGGAGGGTCGCCAAAGCATCCATCTCTTCTAGCGACGAAAGAGAAATCTCTGTTTACAAATCTGCAGCCGTACAATGCAACAAAACAATAAGCCCTGACGTATTTCAGAACGTATCTGTCGGTTCGTACTGTTTTGTTATCTCCAGAGACTCTTTGGAAATCTTCCTTGGCACATTCTTCTTCGAGCTGCGGCCATTAATATCGTATCTTATGTTTATTACAGTCGTTTATTTTCAATTATTTTTTTGTTGTTGGAACTTTGCACTGCTACGAAACAGTAGGAGGCCCTGGCTTATTTCAGATCACATCTGTCGATTCGTAGTGTTTCGTTATTGTCAAGGATTTCTTGGCACGTTTAAATTGCTGAAGGAAGCATCTTTGTCACAACGGAAAGGTAGTATGAAAAGAGGGCTGGCAGGGGTAGCGATGCAAAAAGGAGAAAATGTAAGGGAGCCAACAGCACCTTTTTTTTTTTTATTGGGCTGCCAGGGGTAGCGACATAATAACAAAAAAAAAAAAAAAGGGAGCCAACAGCACCCGGGTTTCCCAGGCGGTCACCCATCCAAGTACTAACCGGGCCCAATGATGCTTCGGTGATCGGACGAGAACCGGTGCAATCATCATGGTATGGCCGTTGGCACTCATCTAATGTAGGAGCACGGCAGAATTCGCGTTCGGCTTCTCTCCCAATACACAAAATGTTAGTTTTCCGCCGCATTTGACGAAAGCACTTTCTTCCGCAACAGCCAGCTCCTCGAGGACGGCGCGGGGGGCGCGCCCGGTGTCCCAGCGGAGCGACGGCCGAATTAGCGGGCGCACCGCCGCGTGTGAGAGATGCACTGCTGCTCGTTGCACGTCCTGTCATTCGCTGGGCGCGTGCAGCCTTCGACACTAGCGGAGGACGCATCTTGTCCCTGGTGTCCAGCGGAGGGCCTGTGCGGGGTGTGGCAGTGTCGTGCTGGAGGGCGCCACTGGTAGCGATGTGGGCTTCCTCGCCTCGCCTCACACCAGGTGTCTGCGTGGTTCGCAGTGCATTCGCACCATTCCTATCCCTGTCCCCGTCCCGACTTGTCCCGACTTTGCTCGACTGCCGCTCGCTGCCGCTCGGGTCGTGGCCCATATGACAGTACAAGCACGACAAACATCTGCGAGACGGCCGTGGGCCTAACGGGCGTGTCCGAGACGCCGTTTGCGGCGGGTAGGGCAGCGCCGTGCCGTGGAAAGGTGCGAAAACAGGGACGCAGGACACAGGAGGGTCGCCAAAGCATCCATCTCTTCTAGCGACGAAAGAGAAATCTTTGTTTACAAATCTGCAGCCGTACAATGCAACAAAACAATAAGCCCTGACGTATTTCAGAACGTATCTGTCGGTTCGTACTGTTTTGTTATCTCCAGAGACTCTTTGGAAATCTTCCTTGGCACATTCTTCTTCGAGCTGCGGCCATTAATATCGTATCTTATGTTTATTACAGTCGTTTATTTTCAATTATTTTTTTGTTGTTGGAACTTTGCACTGCTACGAAACAGTAGGAGGCCCTGGCTTATTTCAGATCACATCTGTCGATTCGTAGTGTTTCGTTATTGTCAAGGATTTCTTGGCACGTTTAAATTGCTGAAGGAAGCATCTTTGTCACAACGGAAAGGTAGTATGAAAAGAGGGCTGGCAGGGGTAGCGATGCAAAAAGGAGAAAATGTAAGGGAGCCAACAGCACCTTTTTTTTTTTATTGGGCTGCCAGGGGTAGCGACATAATAACAAAAAAAAAAAAAGGGAGCCAACAGCACCCGGGTTTCCCAGGCGGTCACCCATCCAAGTACTAACCGGGCCCAATGATGCTTAACTTCGGTGATCGGACGAGAACCGGTGCAATCATCATGGTATGGCCGTTGGCACTCATCTAATGTAGGAGCACGGCAGAATTCGCATTCGGCTTCTCTCCCAATACACAAAATGTTAGTTTTCCGCCGCATTTGACGAAAGCACTTTCTTCCGCAACAGCCAGCTCCTCGAGGACGGCGCGGGGGGCGCGCCCGGTGTCCCAGCGGAGCGACGGCCGAATTAGCGGGCGCACCGCCGCGTGTGAGAGATGCACTGCTGCTCGTTGCACGTCCTGTCATTCGCTGGGCGCGTGCAGCCTTCGACACTAGCGGAGGACGCATCTTGTCCCTGGTGTCCAGCGGAGGGCCTGTGCGGGGTGTGGCAGTGTCGTGCTGGAGGGCGCCACTGGTAGCGATGTGGGCTTCCTCGCCTCGCCTCACACCAGGTGTCTGCGTGGTTCGCAGTGCATTCGCACCATTCCTATCCCTGTCCCCGTCCCGACTTGTCCCGACTTTGCTCGACTGCCGCTCGCTGCCGCTCGGGTCGTGGCCCATATGACAGTACAAGCACGACAAACATCTGCGAGACGGCCGTGGGCCTAACGGGCGTGTCCGAGACGCCGTTTGCGGCGGGTAGGGCAGCGCTGTGCCGTGGAAAGGTGCGAAAACAGGGACGCAGGACACAGGAGGGTCGCCAAAGCATCCATCTCTTCTAGCGACGAAAGAGAAATCTCTGTTTACAAATCTGCAGCCGTACAATGCAACAAAACAATAAGCCCTGACGTATTTCAGAACGTATCTGTCGGTTCGTACTGTTTTGTTATCTCCAGAGACTCTTTGGAAATCTTCCTTGGCACATTCTTCTTCGAGCTGCGGCCATTAATATCGTATCTTATGTTTATTACAGTCGTTTATTTTCAATTATTTTTTTGTTGTTGGAACTTTGCACTGCTACGAAACAGTAGGAGGCCCTGGCTTATTTCAGATCACATCTGTCGATTCGTAGTGTTTCGTTATTGTCAAGGATTTCTTGGCACGTTTAAATTGCTGAAGGAAGCATCTTTGTCACAACGGAAAGGTAGTATGAAAAGAGGGCTGGCAGGGGTAGCGATGCAAAAAGGAGAAAATGTAAGGGAGCCAACAGCACCTTTTTTTTTTTTATTGGGCTGCCAGGGGTAGCGACATAATAACAAAAAAAAAAAAAGGGAGCCAACAGCACCCGGGTTTCCCAGGCGGTCACCCATCCAAGTACTAACCGGGCCCAATGATGCTTAACTTCGGTGATCGGACGAGAACCGGTGCAATCATCATGGTATGGCCGTTGGCACTCATCTAATGTAGGAGCACGGCAGAATTCGCGTTCGGCTTCTCTCCCAATACACAAAATGTTAGTTTTCCGCCGCATTTGACGAAAGCACTTTCTTCCGCGACAGCCAGCTCCTCGAGGACGGCGCGGGGGGCGCGCCCGGTGTCCCAGCGGAGCGACGGCCGAATTAGCGGGCGCACCGCCGCGTGTGAGAGATGCACTGCTGCTCGTTGCACGTCCTGTCATTCGCTGGGCGCGTGCAGCCTTCGACACTAGCGGAGGACGCATCTTGTCCCTGGTGTCCAGCGGAGGGCCTGTGCGGGGTGTGGCAGTGTCGTGCTGGAGGGCGCCACTGGTAGCGATGTGGGCTTCCTCGCCTCGCCTCACACCAGGTGTCTGCGTGGTTCGCAGTGCATTCGCACCATTCCTATCCCTGTCCCCGTCCCGACTTGTCCCGACTTTGCTCGACTGCCGCTCGTTGCCGCTCGGGTCGTGGCCCATATGACAGTACAAGCACGACAAACATCTGCGAGACGGCCGTGGGCCTAACGGGCGTGTCCGAGACGCCGTTTGCGGCGGGTAGGGCAGCGCCGTGCCGTGGAAAGGTGCGAAAACAGGGACGCAGGACACAGGAGGGTCGCCAAAGCATCCATCTCTTCTAGCGACGAAAGAGAAATCTTTGTTTACAAATCTGCAGCCGTACAATGCAACAAAACAATAAGCCCTGACGTATTTCAGAACGTATCTGTCGGTTCGTACTGTTTTGTTATCTCCAGAGACTCTTTGGAAATCTTCCTTGGCACATTCTTCTTCGAGCTGCGGCCATTAATATCGTATCTTATGTTTATTAGAGTCGTTTATTTTCAATTATTTTTTTGTTGTTGGAACTTTGCACTGCTACGAAACAGTAGGAGGCCCTGGCTTATTTCAGATCACATCTGTCGATTCGTAGTGTTTCGTTATTGTCAAGGATTTCTTGGCACGTTTAAATTGCTGAAGGAAGCATCTTTGTCACAACGGAAAGGTAGTATGAAAAGAGGGCTGGCAGGGGTAGCGATGCAAAAAGGAGAAAATGTAAGGGAGCCAACAGCACCTTTTTTTTTTTATTGGGCTGCCAGGGGTAGCGACATAATAACAAAAAAAAAAAAAGGGAGCCAACAGCACCCGGGTTTCCCAGGCGGTCACCCATCCAAGTACTAACCGGGCCCAATGATGCTTAACTTCGGTGATCGGACGAGAACCGGTGCAATCATCATGGTATGGCCGTTGGCACTCATCTAATGTAGGAGCACGGCAGAATTCGCGTTCGGCTTCTCTCCCAATACACAAAATGTTAGTTTTCCGCCGCATTTGACGAAAGCACTTTCTTCCGCAACAGCCAGCTCCTCGAGGACGGCGCGGGGGGCGCGCCCGGTGTCCCAGCGGAGCGACGGCCGAATTAGCGGGCGCACCGCCGCGTGTGAGAGATGCACTGCTGCTCGTTGCACGTCCTGTCATTCGCTGGGCGCGTGCAGCCTTCGACACTAGCGGAGGACGCATCTTGTCCCTGGTGTCCAGCGGAGGGCCTGTGCGGGGTGTGGCAGTGTCGTGCTGGAGGGCGCCACTGGTAGCGATGTGGGCTTCCTCGCCTCGCCTCACACCAGGTGTCTGCGTGGTTCGCAGTGCATTCGCACCATTCCTATCCCTGTCCCCGTCCCGACTTGTCCCGACTTTGCTCGACTGCCGCTCGCTGCCGCTCGGGTCGTGGCCCATATGACAGTACAAGCACGACAAACATCTGCGAGACGGCCGTGGGCCTAACGGGCGTGTCCGAGACGCCGTTTGCGGCGGGTAGGGCAGCGCTGTGCCGTGGAAAGGTGCGAAAACAGGGACGCAGGACACAGGAGGGTCGCCAAAGCATCCATCTCTTCTAGCGACGAAAGAGAAATCTCTGTTTACAAATCTGCAGCCGTACAATGCAACAAAACAATAAGCCCTGACGTATTTCAGAACGTATCTGTCGGTTCGTACTGTTTTGTTATCTCCAGAGACTCTTTGGAAATCTTCCTTGGCACATTCTTCTTCGAGCTGCGGCCATTAATATCGTATCTTATGTTTATTACAGTCGTTTATTTTCAATTATTTTTTTGTTGTTGGAACTTTGCACTGCTACGAAACAGTAGGAGGCCCTGGCTTATTTCAGATCACATCTGTCGATTCGTAGTGTTTCGTTATTGTCAAGGATTTCTTGGCACGTTTAAATTGCTGAAGGAAGCATCTTTGTCACAACGGAAAGGTAGTATGAAAAGAGGGCTGGCAGGGGTAGCGATGCAAAAAGGAGAAAATGTAAGGGAGCCAACAGCACCTTTTTTTTTTTTATTGGGCTGCCAGGGGTAGCGACATAATAACAAAAAAAAAAGAAAAGGGAGCCAACAGCACCCGGGTTTCCCAGGCGGTCACCCATCCAAGTACTAACCGGGCCCAATGATGCTTAACTTCGGTGATCGGACGAGAACCGGTGCAATCATCATGGTATGGCCGTTGGCACTCATCTAATGTAGGAGCACGGCAGAATTCGCGTTCGGCTTCTCTCCCAATACACAAAATGTTAGTTTTCCGCCGCATTTGACGAAAGCACTTTCTTCCGCGACAGCCAGCTCCTCGAGGACGGCGCGGGGGGCGCGCCCGGTGTCCCAGCGGAGCGACGGCCGAATTAGCGGGCGCACCGCCGCGTGTGAGAGATGCACTGCTGCTCGTTGCACGTCCTGTCATTCGCTGGGCGCGTGCAGCCTTCGACACTAGCGGAGGACGCATCTTGTCCCTGGTGTCCAGCGGAGGGCCTGTGCGGGGTGTGGCAGTGTCGTGCTGGAGGGCGCCACTGGTAGCGATGTGGGCTTCCTCGCCTCGCCTCACACCAGGTGTCTGCGTGGTTCGCAGTGCATTCGCACCATTCCTATCCCTGTCCCCGTCCCGACTTGTCCCGACTTTGCTCGACTGCCGCTCGTTGCCGCTCGGGTCGTGGCCCATATGACAGTACAAGCACGACAAACATCTGCGAGACGGCCGTGGGCCTAACGGGCGTGTCCGAGACGCCGTTTGCGGCGGGTAGGGCAGCGCCGTGCCGTGGAAAGGTGCGAAAACAGGGACGCAGGACACAGGAGGGTCGCCAAAGCATCCATCTCTTCTAGCGACGAAAGAGAAATCTTTGTTTACAAATCTGCAGCCGTACAATGCAACAAAACAATAAGCCCTGACGTATTTCAGAACGTATCTGTCGGTTCGTACTGTTTTGTTATCTCCAGAGACTCTTTGGAAATCTTCCTTGGCACATTCTTCTTCGAGCTGCGGCCATTAATATCGTATCTTATGTTTATTAGAGTCGTTTATTTTCAATTATTTTTTTGTTGTTGGAACTTTGCACTGCTACGAAACAGTAGGAGGCCCTGGCTTATTTCAGATCACATCTGTCGATTCGTAGTGTTTCGTTATTGTCAAGGATTTCTTGGCACGTTTAAATTGCTGAAGGAAGCATCTTTGTCACAACGGAAAGGTAGTATGAAAAGAGGGCTGGCAGGGGTAGCGATGCAAAAAGGAGAAAATGTAAGGGAGCCAACAGCACCTTTTTTTTTTTATTGGGCTGCCAGGGGTAGCGACATAATAACAAAAAAAAAAAAAGGGAGCCAACAGCACCCGGGTTTCCCAGGCGGTCACCCATCCAAGTACTAACCGGGCCCAATGATGCTTAACTTCGGTGATCGGACGAGAACCGGTGCAATCATCATGGTATGGCCGTTGGCACTCATCTAATGTAGGAGCACGGCAGAATTCGCGTTCGGCTTCTCTCCCAATACACAAAATGTTAGTTTTCCGCCGCATTTGACGAAAGCACTTTCTTCCGCAACAGCCAGCTCCTCGAGGACGGCGCGGGGGGCGCGCCCGGTGTCCCAGCGGAGCGACGGCCGAATTAGCGGGCGCACCGCCGCGTGTGAGAGATGCACTGCTGCTCGTTGCACGTCCTGTCATTCGCTGGGCGCGTGCAGCCTTCGACACTAGCGGAGGACGCATCTTGTCCCTGGTGTCCAGCGGAGGGCCTGTGCGGGGTGTGGCAGTGTCGTGCTGGAGGGCGCCACTGGTAGCGATGTGGGCTTCCTCGCCTCGCCTCACACCAGGTGTCTGCGTGGTTCGCAGTGCATTCGCACCATTCCTATCCCTGTCCCCGTCCCGACTTGTCCCGACTTTGCTCGACTGCCGCTCGCTGCCGCTCGGGTCGTGGCCCATATGACAGTACAAGCACGACAAACATCTGCGAGACGGCCGTGGGCCTAACGGGCGTGTCCGAGACGCCGTTTGCGGCGGGTAGGGCAGCGCTGTGCCGTGGAAAGGTGCGAAAACAGGGACGCAGGACACAGGAGGGTCGCCAAAGCATCCATCTCTTCTAGCGACGAAAGAGAAATCTCTGTTTACAAATCTGCAGCCGTACAATGCAACAAAACAATAAGCCCTGACGTATTTCAGAACGTATCTGTCGGTTCGTACTGTTTTGTTATCTCCAGAGACTCTTTGGAAATCTTCCTTGGCACATTCTTCTTCGAGCTGCGGCCATTAATATCGTATCTTATGTTTATTACAGTCGTTTATTTTCAATTATTTTTTTGTTGTTGGAACTTTGCACTGCTACGAAACAGTAGGAGGCCCTGGCTTATTTCAGATCACATCTGTCGATTCGTAGTGTTTCGTTATTGTCAAGGATTTCTTGGCACGTTTAAATTGCTGAAGGAAGCATCTTTGTCACAACGGAAAGGTAGTATGAAAAGAGGGCTGGCAGGGGTAGCGATGCAAAAAGGAGAAAATGTAAGGGAGCCAACAGCACCTTTTTTTTTTTTATTGGGCTGCCAGGGGTAGCGACATAATAACAAAAAAAAAAGAAAAGGGAGCCAACAGCACCCGGGTTTCCCAGGCGGTCACCCATCCAAGTACTAACCGGGCCCAATGATGCTTAACTTCGGTGATCGGACGAGAACCGGTGCAATCATCATGGTATGGCCGTTGGCACTCATCTAATGTAGGAGCACGGCAGAATTCGCGTTCGGCTTCTCTCCCAATACACAAAATGTTAGTTTTCCGCCGCATTTGACGAAAGCACTTTCTTCCGCAACAGCCAGCTCCTCGAGGACGGCGCGGGGGGCGCGCCCGGTGTCCCAGCGGAGCGACGGCCGAATTAGCGGGCGCACCGCCGCGTGTGAGAGATGCACTGCTGCTCGTTGCACGTCCTGTCATTCGCTGGGCGCGTGCAGCCTTCGACACTAGCGGAGGACGCATCTTGTCCCTGGTGTCCAGCGGAGGGCCTGTGCGGGGTGTGGCAGTGTCGTGCTGGAGGGCGCCACTGGTAGCGATGTGGGCTTCCTCGCCTCGCCTCACACCAGGTGTCTGCGTGGTTCGCAGTGCATTCGCACCATTCCTATCCCTGTCCCCGTCCCGACTTGTCCCGACTTTGCTCGACTGCCGCTCGCTGCCGCTCGGGTCGTGGCCCATATGACAGTACAAGCACGACAAACATCTGCGAGACGGCCGTGGGCCTAACGGGCGTGTCCGAGACGCCGTTTGCGGCGGGTAGGGCAGCGCTGTGCCGTGGAAAGGTGCGAAAACAGGGACGCAGGACACAGGAGGGTCGCCAAAGCATCCATCTCTTCTAGCGACGAAAGAGAAATCTCTGTTTACAAATCTGCAGCCGTACAATGCAACAAAACAATAAGCCCTGACGTATTTCAGAACGTATCTGTCGGTTCGTACTGTTTTGTTATCTCCAGAGACTCTTTGGAAATCTTCCTTGGCACATTCTTCTTCGAGCTGCGGCCATTAATATCGTATCTTATGTTTATTACAGTCGTTTATTTTCAATTATTTTTTTGTTGTTGGAACTTTGCACTGCTACGAAACAGTAGGAGGCCCTGGCTTATTTCAGATCACATCTGTCGATTCGTAGTGTTTCGTTATTGTCAAGGATTTCTTGGCACGTTTAAATTGCTGAAGGAAGCATCTTTGTCACAACGGAAAGGTAGTATGAAAAGAGGGCTGGCAGGGGTAGCGATGCAAAAAGGAGAAAATGTAAGGGAGCCAACAGCACCTTTTTTTTTTTTATTGGGCTGCCAGGGGTAGCGACATAATAACAAAAAAAAAAAAAAAGGGAGCCAACAGCACCCGGGTTTCCCAGGCGGTCACCCATCCAAGTACTAACCGGGCCCAATGATGCTTCGGTGATCGGACGAGAACCGGTGCAATCATCATGGTATGGCCGTTGGCACTCATCTAATGTAGGAGCACGGCAGAATTCGCGTTCGGCTTCTCTCCCAATACACAAAATGTTAGTTTTCCGCCGCATTTGACGAAAGCACTTTCTTCCGCAACAGCCAGCTCCTCGAGGACGGCGCGGGGGGCGCGCCCGGTGTCCCAGCGGAGCGACGGCCGAATTAGCGGGCGCACCGCCGCGTGTGAGAGATGCACTGCTGCTCGTTGCACGTCCTGTCATTCGCTGGGCGCGTGCAGCCTTCGACACTAGCGGAGGACGCATCTTGTCCCTGGTGTCCAGCGGAGGGCCTGTGCGGGGTGTGGCAGTGTCGTGCTGGAGGGCGCCACTGGTAGCGATGTGGGCTTCCTCGCCTCGCCTCACACCAGGTGTCTGCGTGGTTCGCAGTGCATTCGCACCATTCCTATCCCTGTCCCCGTCCCGACTTGTCCCGACTTTGCTCGACTGCCGCTCGCTGCCGCTCGGGTCGTGGCCCATATGACAGTACAAGCACGACAAACATCTGCGAGACGGCCGTGGGCCTAACGGGCGTGTCCGAGACGCCGTTTGCGGCGGGTAGGGCAGCGCTGTGCCGTGGAAAGGTGCGAAAACAGGGACGCAGGACACAGGAGGGTCGCCAAAGCATCCATCTCTTCTAGCGACGAAAGAGAAATCTCTGTTTACAAATCTGCAGCCGTACAATGCAACAAAACAATAAGCCCTGACGTATTTCAGAACGTATCTGTCGGTTCGTACTGTTTTGTTATCTCCAGAGACTCTTTGGAAATCTTCCTTGGCACATTCTTCTTCGAGCTGCGGCCATTAATATCGTATCTTATGTTTATTACAGTCGTTTATTTTCAATTATTTTTTTGTTGTTGGAACTTTGCACTGCTACGAAACAGTAGGAGGCCCTGGCTTATTTCAGATCACATCTGTCGATTCGTAGTGTTTCGTTATTGTCAAGGATTTCTTGGCACGTTTAAATTGCTGAAGGAAGCATCTTTGTCACAACGGAAAGGTAGTATGAAAAGAGGGCTGGCAGGGGTAGCGATGCAAAAAGGAGAAAATGTAAGGGAGCCAACAGCACCTTTTTTTTTTTTATTGGGCTGCCAGGGGTAGCGACATAATAACAAAAAAAAAAAAAAAGGGAGCCAACAGCACCCGGGTTTCCCAGGCGGTCACCCATCCAAGTACTAACCGGGCCCAATGATGCTTCGGTGATCGGACGAGAACCGGTGCAATCATCATGGTATGGCCGTTGGCACTCATCTAATGTAGGAGCACGGCAGAATTCGCGTTCGGCTTCTCTCCCAATACACAAAATGTTAGTTTTCCGCCGCATTTGACGAAAGCACTTTCTTCCGCAACAGCCAGCTCCTCGAGGACGGCGCGGGGGGCGCGCCCGGTGTCCCAGCGGAGCGACGGCCGAATTAGCGGGCGCACCGCCGCGTGTGAGAGATGCACTGCTGCTCGTTGCACGTCCTGTCATTCGCTGGGCGCGTGCAGCCTTCGACACTAGCGGAGGACGCATCTTGTCCCTGGTGTCCAGCGGAGGGCCTGTGCGGGGTGTGGCAGTGTCGTGCTGGAGGGCGCCACTGGTAGCGATGTGGGCTTCCTCGCCTCGCCTCACACCAGGTGTCTGCGTGGTTCGCAGTGCATTCGCACCATTCCTATCCCTGTCCCCGTCCCGACTTGTCCCGACTTTGCTCGACTGCCGCTCGCTGCCGCTCGGGTCGTGGCCCATATGACAGTACAAGCACGACAAACATCTGCGAGACGGCCGTGGGCCTAACGGGCGTGTCCGAGACGCCGTTTGCGGCGGGTAGGGCAGCGCTGTGCCGTGGAAAGGTGCGAAAACAGGGACGCAGGACACAGGAGGGTCGCCAAAGCATCCATCTCTTCTAGCGACGAAAGAGAAATCTCTGTTTACAAATCTGCAGCCGTACAATGCAACAAAACAATAAGCCCTGACGTATTTCAGAACGTATCTGTCGGTTCGTACTGTTTTGTTATCTCCAGAGACTCTTTGGAAATCTTCCTTGGCACATTCTTCTTCGAGCTGCGGCCATTAATATCGTATCTTATGTTTATTACAGTCGTTTATTTTCAATTATTTTTTTGTTGTTGGAACTTTGCACTGCTACGAAACAGTAGGAGGCCCTGGCTTATTTCAGATCACATCTGTCGATTCGTAGTGTTTCGTTATTGTCAAGGATTTCTTGGCACGTTTAAATTGCTGAAGGAAGCATCTTTGTCACAACGGAAAGGTAGTATGAAAAGAGGGCTGGCAGGGGTAGCGATGCAAAAAGGAGAAAATGTAAGGGAGCCAACAGCACCTTTTTTTTTTTTATTGGGCTGCCAGGGGTAGCGACATAATAACAAAAAAAAAAAAAAGGGAGCCAACAGCACCCGGGTTTCCCAGGCGGTCACCCATCCAAGTACTAACCGGGCCCAATGATGCTTAACTTCGGTGATCGGACGAGAACCGGTGCAATCATCATGGTATGGCCGTTGGCACTCATCTAATGTAGGAGCACGGCAGAATTCGCGTTCGGCTTCTCTCCCAATACACAAAATGTTAGTTTTCCGCCGCATTTGACGAAAGCACTTTCTTCCGCAACAGCCAGCTCCTCGAGGACGGCGCGGGGGGCGCGCCCGGTGTCCCAGCGGAGCGACGGCCGAATTAGCGGGCGCACCGCCGCGTGTGAGAGATGCACTGCTGCTCGTTGCACGTCCTGTCATTCGCTGGGCGCGTGCAGCCTTCGACACTAGCGGAGGACGCATCTTGTCCCTGGTGTCCAGCGGAGGGCCTGTGCGGGGTGTGGCAGTGTCGTGCTGGAGGGCGCCACTGGTAGCGATGTGGGCTTCCTCGCCTCGCCTCACACCAGGTGTCTGCGTGGTTCGCAGTGCATTCGCACCATTCCTATCCCTGTCCCCGTCCCGACTTGTCCCGACTTTGCTCGACTGCCGCTCGCTGCCGCTCGGGTCGTGGCCCATATGACAGTACAAGCACGACAAACATCTGCGAGACGGCCGTGGGCCTAACGGGCGTGTCCGAGACGCCGTTTGCGGCGGGTAGGGCAGCGCCGTGCCGTGGAAAGGTGCGAAAACAGGGACGCAGGACACAGGAGGGTCGCCAAAGCATCCATCTCTTCTAGCGACGAAAGAGAAATCTTTGTTTACAAATCTGCAGCCGTACAATGCAACAAAACAATAAGCCCTGACGTATTTCAGAACGTATCTGTCGGTTCGTACTGTTTTGTTATCTCCAGAGACTCTTTGGAAATCTTCCTTGGCACATTCTTCTTCGAGCTGCGGCCATTAATATCGTATCTTATGTTTATTACAGTCGTTTATTTTCAATTATTTTTTTGTTGTTGGAACTTTGCACTGCTACGAAACAGTAGGAGGCCCTGGCTTATTTCAGATCACATCTGTCGATTCGTAGTGTTTCGTTATTGTCAAGGATTTCTTGGCACGTTTAAATTGCTGAAGGAAGCATCTTTGTCACAACGGAAAGGTAGTATGAAAAGAGGGCTGGCAGGGGTAGCGATGCAAAAAGGAGAAAATGTAAGGGAGCCAACAGCACCTTTTTTTTTTTATTGGGCTGCCAGGGGTAGCGACATAATAACAAAAAAAAAAAAAGGGAGCCAACAGCACCCGGGTTTCCCAGGCGGTCACCCATCCAAGTACTAACCGGGCCCAATGATGCTTAACTTCGGTGATCGGACGAGAACCGGTGCAATCATCATGGTATGGCCGTTGGCACTCATCTAATGTAGGAGCACGGCAGAATTCGCGTTCGGCTTCTCTCCCAATACACAAAATGTTAGTTTTCCGCCGCATTTGACGAAAGCACTTTCTTCCGCAACAGCCAGCTCCTCGAGGACGGCGCGGGGGGCGCGCCCGGTGTCCCAGCGGAGCGACGGCCGAATTAGCGGGCGCACCGCCGCGTGTGAGAGATGCACTGCTGCTCGTTGCACGTCCTGTCATTCGCTGGGCGCGTGCAGCCTTCGACACTAGCGGAGGACGCATCTTGTCCCTGGTGTCCAGCGGAGGGCCTGTGCGGGGTGTGGCAGTGTCGTGCTGGAGGGCGCCACTGGTAGCGATGTGGGCTTCCTCGCCTCGCCTCACACCAGGTGTCTGCGTGGTTCGCAGTGCATTCGCACCATTCCTATCCCTGTCCCCGTCCCGACTTGTCCCGACTTTGCTCGACTGCCGCTCGCTGCCGCTCGGGTCGTGGCCCATATGACAGTACAAGCACGACAAACATCTGCGAGACGGCCGTGGGCCTAACGGGCGTGTCCGAGACGCCGTTTGCGGCGGGTAGGGCAGCGCCGTGCCGTGGAAAGGTGCGAAAACAGGGACGCAGGACACAGGAGGGTCGCCAAAGCATCCATCTCTTCTAGCGACGAAAGAGAAATCTTTGTTTACAAATCTGCAGCCGTACAATGCAACAAAACAATAAGCCCTGACGTATTTCAGAACGTATCTGTCGGTTCGTACTGTTTTGTTATCTCCAGAGACTCTTTGGAAATCTTCCTTGGCACATTCTTCTTCGAGCTGCGGCCATTAATATCGTATCTTATGTTTATTACAGTCGTTTATTTTCAATTATTTTTTTGTTGTTGGAACTTTGCACTGCTACGAAACAGTAGGAGGCCCTGGCTTATTTCAGATCACATCTGTCGATTCGTAGTGTTTCGTTATTGTCAAGGATTTCTTGGCACGTTTAAATTGCTGAAGGAAGCATCTTTGTCACAACGGAAAGGTAGTATGAAAAGAGGGCTGGCAGGGGTAGCGATGCAAAAAGGAGAAAATGTAAGGGAGCCAACAGCACCTTTTTTTTTTATTGGGCTGCCAGGGGTAGCGACATAATAACAAAAAAAAAAAAAGGGAGCCAACAGCACCCGGGTTTCCCAGGCGGTCACCCATCCAAGTACTAACCGGGCCCAATGATGCTTAACTTCGGTGATCGGACGAGAACCGGTGCAATCATCATGGTATGGCCGTTGGCACTCATCTAATGTAGGAGCACGGCAGAATTCGCGTTCGGCTTCTCTCCCAATACACAAAATGTTAGTTTTCCGCCGCATTTGACGAAAGCACTTTCTTCCGCAACAGCCAGCTCCTCGAGGACGGCGCGGGGGGCGCGCCCGGTGTCCCAGCGGAGCGACGGCCGAATTAGCGGGCGCACCGCCGCGTGTGAGAGATGCACTGCTGCTCGTTGCACGTCCTGTCATTCGCTGGGCGCGTGCAGCCTTCGACACTAGCGGAGGACGCATCTTGTCCCTGGTGTCCAGCGGAGGGCCTGTGCGGGGTGTGGCAGTGTCGTGCTGGAGGGCGCCACTGGTAGCGATGTGGGCTTCCTCGCCTCGCCTCACACCAGGTGTCTGCGTGGTTCGCAGTGCATTCGCACCATTCCTATCCCTGTCCCCGTCCCGACTTGTCCCGACTTTGCTCGACTGCCGCTCGCTGCCGCTCGGGTCGTGGCCCATATGACAGTACAAGCACGACAAACATCTGCGAGACGGCCGTGGGCCTAACGGGCGTGTCCGAGACGCCGTTTGCGGCGGGTAGGGCAGCGCCGTGCCGTGGAAAGGTGCGAAAACAGGGACGCAGGACACAGGAGGGTCGCCAAAGCATCCATCTCTTCTAGCGACGAAAGAGAAATCTTTGTTTACAAATCTGCAGCCGTACAATGCAACAAAACAATAAGCCCTGACGTATTTCAGAACGTATCTGTCGGTTCGTACTGTTTTGTTATCTCCAGAGACTCTTTGGAAATCTTCCTTGGCACATTCTTCTTCGAGCTGCGGCCATTAATATCGTATCTTATGTTTATTACAGTCGTTTATTTTCAATTATTTTTTTGTTGTTGGAACTTTGCACTGCTACGAAACAGTAGGAGGCCCTGGCTTATTTCAGATCACATCTGTCGATTCGTAGTGTTTCGTTATTGTCAAGGATTTCTTGGCACGTTTAAATTGCTGAAGGAAGCATCTTTGTCACAACGGAAAGGTAGTATGAAAAGAGGGCTGGCAGGAGTAGCGATGCAAAAAGGAGAAAATGTAAGGGAGCCAACAGCACCTTTTTTTTTTTATTGGGCTGCCAGGGGTAGCGACATAATAACAAAAAAAAAAAAAGGGAGCCAACAGCACCCGGGTTTCCCAGGCGGTCACCCATCCAAGTACTAACCGGGCCCAATGATGCTTAACTTCGGTGATCGGACGAGAACCGGTGCAATCATCATGGTATGGCCGTTGGCACTCATCTAATGTAGGAGCACGGCAGAATTCGCGTTCGGCTTCTCTCCCAATACACAAAATGTTAGTTTTCCGCCGCATTTGACGAAAGCACTTTCTTCCGCAACAGCCAGCTCCTCGAGGACGGCGCGGGGGGCGCGCCCGGTGTCCCAGCGGAGCGACGGCCGAATTAGCGGGCGCACCGCCGCGTGTGAGAGATGCACTGCTGCTCGTTGCACGTCCTGTCATTCGCTGGGCGCGTGCAGCCTTCGACACTAGCGGAGGACGCATCTTGTCCCTGGTGTCCAGCGGAGGGCCTGTGCGGGGTGTGGCAGTGTCGTGCTGGAGGGCGCCACTGGTAGCGATGTGGGCTTCCTCGCCTCGCCTCACACCAGGTGTCTGCGTGGTTCGCAGTGCATTCGCACCATTCCTATCCCTGTCCCCGTCCCGACTTGTCCCGACTTTGCTCGACTGCCGCTCGCTGCCGCTCGGGTCGTGGCCCATATGACAGTACAAGCACGACAAACATCTGCGAGACGGCCGTGGGCCTAACGGGCGTGTCCGAGACGCCGTTTGCGGCGGGTAGGGCAGCGCCGTGCCGTGGAAAGGTGCGAAAACAGGGACGCAGGACACAGGAGGGTCGCCAAAGCATCCATCTCTTCTAGCGACGAAAGAGAAATCTTTGTTTACAAATCTGCAGCCGTACAATGCAACAAAACAATAAGCCCTGACGTATTTCAGAACGTATCTGTCGGTTCGTACTGTTTTGTTATCTCCAGAGACTCTTTGGAAATCTTCCTTGGCACATTCTTCTTCGAGCTGCGGCCATTAATATCGTATCTTATGTTTATTACAGTCGTTTATTTTCAATTATTTTTTTGTTGTTGGAACTTTGCACTGCTACGAAACAGTAGGAGGCCCTGGCTTATTTCAGATCACATCTGTCGATTCGTAGTGTTTCGTTATTGTCAAGGATTTCTTGGCACGTTTAAATTGCTGAAGGAAGCATCTTTGTCACAACGGAAAGGTAGTATGAAAAGAGGGCTGGCAGGGGTAGCGATGCAAAAAGGAGAAAATGTAAGGGAGCCAACAGCACCTTTTTTTTTTATTGGGCTGCCAGGGGTAGCGACATAATAACAAAAAAAAAAAAAGGGAGCCAACAGCACCCGGGTTTCCCAGGCGGTCACCCATCCAAGTACTAACCGGGCCCAATGATGCTTAACTTCGGTGATCGGACGAGAACCGGTGCAATCATCATGGTATGGCCGTTGGCACTCATCTAATGTAGGAGCACGGCAGAATTCGCGTTCGGCTTCTCTCCCAATACACAAAATGTTAGTTTTCCGCCGCATTTGACGAAAGCACTTTCTTCCGCAACAGCCAGCTCCTCGAGGACGGCGCGGGGGGCGCGCCCGGTGTCCCAGCGGAGCGACGGCCGAATTAGCGGGCGCACCGCCGCGTGTGAGAGATGCACTGCTGCTCGTTGCACGTCCTGTCATTCGCTGGGCGCGTGCAGCCTTCGACACTAGCGGAGGACGCATCTTGTCCCTGGTGTCCAGCGGAGGGCCTGTGCGGGGTGTGGCAGTGTCGTGCTGGAGGGCGCCACTGGTAGCGATGTGGGCTTCCTCGCCTCGCCTCACACCAGGTGTCTGCGTGGTTCGCAGTGCATTCGCACCATTCCTATCCCTGTCCCCGTCCCGACTTGTCCCGACTTTGCTCGACTGCCGCTCGCTGCCGCTCGGGTCGTGGCCCATATGACAGTACAAGCACGACAAACATCTGCGAGACGGCCGTGGGCCTAACGGGCGTGTCCGAGACGCCGTTTGCGGCGGGTAGGGCAGCGCCGTGCCGTGGAAAGGTGCGAAAACAGGGACGCAGGACACAGGAGGGTCGCCAAAGCATCCATCTCTTCTAGCGACGAAAGAGAAATCTTTGTTTACAAATCTGCAGCCGTACAATGCAACAAAACAATAAGCCCTGACGTATTTCAGAACGTATCTGTCGGTTCGTACTGTTTTGTTATCTCCAGAGACTCTTTGGAAATCTTCCTTGGCACATTCTTCTTCGAGCTGCGGCCATTAATATCGTATCTTATGTTTATTACAGTCGTTTATTTTCAATTATTTTTTTGTTGTTGGAACTTTGCACTGCTACGAAACAGTAGGAGGCCCTGGCTTATTTCAGATCACATCTGTCGATTCGTAGTGTTTCGTTATTGTCAAGGATTTCTTGGCACGTTTAAATTGCTGAAGGAAGCATCTTTGTCACAACGGAAAGGTAGTATGAAAAGAGGGCTGGCAGGAGTAGCGATGCAAAAAGGAGAAAATGTAAGGGAGCCAACAGCACCTTTTTTTTTTTATTGGGCTGCCAGGGGTAGCGACATAATAACAAAAAAAAAAAAAGGGAGCCAACAGCACCCGGGTTTCCCAGGCGGTCACCCATCCAAGTACTAACCGGGCCCAATGATGCTTAACTTCGGTGATCGGACGAGAACCGGTGCAATCATCATGGTATGGCCGTTGGCACTCATCTAATGTAGGAGCACGGCAGAATTCGCGTTCGGCTTCTCTCCCAATACACAAAATGTTAGTTTTCCGCCGCATTTGACGAAAGCACTTTCTTCCGCAACAGCCAGCTCCTCGAGGACGGCGCGGGGGGCGCGCCCGGTGTCCCAGCGGAGCGACGGCCGAATTAGCGGGCGCACCGCCGCGTGTGAGAGATGCACTGCTGCTCGTTGCACGTCCTGTCATTCGCTGGGCGCGTGCAGCCTTCGACACTAGCGGAGGACGCATCTTGTCCCTGGTGTCCAGCGGAGGGCCTGTGCGGGGTGTGGCAGTGTCGTGCTGGAGGGCGCCACTGGTAGCGATGTGGGCTTCCTCGCCTCGCCTCACACCAGGTGTCTGCGTGGTTCGCAGTGCATTCGCACCATTCCTATCCCTGTCCCCGTCCCGACTTGTCCCGACTTTGCTCGACTGCCGCTCGCTGCCGCTCGGGTCGTGGCCCATATGACAGTACAAGCACGACAAACATCTGCGAGACGGCCGTGGGCCTAACGGGCGTGTCCGAGACGCCGTTTGCGGCGGGTAGGGCAGCGCCGTGCCGTGGAAAGGTGCGAAAACAGGGACGCAGGACACAGGAGGGTCGCCAAAGCATCCATCTCTTCTAGCGACGAAAGAGAAATCTTTGTTTACAAATCTGCAGCCGTACAATGCAACAAAACAATAAGCCCTGACGTATTTCAGAACGTATCTGTCGGTTCGTACTGTTTTGTTATCTCCAGAGACTCTTTGGAAATCTTCCTTGGCACATTCTTCTTCGAGCTGCGGCCATTAATATCGTATCTTATGTTTATTACAGTCGTTTATTTTCAATTATTTTTTTGTTGTTGGAACTTTGCACTGCTACGAAACAGTAGGAGGCCCTGGCTTATTTCAGATCACATCTGTCGATTCGTAGTGTTTCGTTATTGTCAAGGATTTCTTGGCACGTTTAAATTGCTGAAGGAAGCATCTTTGTCACAACGGAAAGGTAGTATGAAAAGAGGGCTGGCAGGAGTAGCGATGCAAAAAGGAGAAAATGTAAGGGAGCCAACAGCACCTTTTTTTTTTTATTGGGCTGCCAGGGGTAGCGACATAATAACAAAAAAAAAAAAAGGGAGCCAACAGCACCCGGGTTTCCCAGGCGGTCACCCATCCAAGTACTAACCGGGCCCAATGATGCTTAACTTCGGTGATCGGACGAGAACCGGTGCAATCATCATGGTATGGCCGTTGGCACTCATCTAATGTAGGAGCACGGCAGAATTCGCGTTCGGCTTCTCTCCCAATACACAAAATGTTAGTTTTCCGCCGCATTTGACGAAAGCACTTTCTTCCGCAACAGCCAGCTCCTCGAGGACGGCGCGGGGGGCGCGCCCGGTGTCCCAGCGGAGCGACGGCCGAATTAGCGGGCGCACCGCCGCGTGTGAGAGATGCACTGCTGCTCGTTGCACGTCCTGTCATTCGCTGGGCGCGTGCAGCCTTCGACACTAGCGGAGGACGCATCTTGTCCCTGGTGTCCAGCGGAGGGCCTGTGCGGGGTGTGGCAGTGTCGTGCTGGAGGGCGCCACTGGTAGCGATGTGGGCTTCCTCGCCTCGCCTCACACCAGGTGTCTGCGTGGTTCGCAGTGCATTCGCACCATTCCTATCCCTGTCCCCGTCCCGACTTGTCCCGACTTTGCTCGACTGCCGCTCGCTGCCGCTCGGGTCGTGGCCCATATGACAGTACAAGCACGACAAACATCTGCGAGACGGCCGTGGGCCTAACGGGCGTGTCCGAGACGCCGTTTGCGGCGGGTAGGGCAGCGCCGTGCCGTGGAAAGGTGCGAAAACAGGGACGCAGGACACAGGAGGGTCGCCAAAGCATCCATCTCTTCTAGCGACGAAAGAGAAATCTTTGTTTACAAATCTGCAGCCGTACAATGCAACAAAACAATAAGCCCTGACGTATTTCAGAACGTATCTGTCGGTTCGTACTGTTTTGTTATCTCCAGAGACTCTTTGGAAATCTTCCTTGGCACATTCTTCTTCGAGCTGCGGCCATTAATATCGTATCTTATGTTTATTACAGTCGTTTATTTTCAATTATTTTTTTGTTGTTGGAACTTTGCACTGCTACGAAACAGTAGGAGGCCCTGGCTTATTTCAGATCACATCTGTCGATTCGTAGTGTTTCGTTATTGTCAAGGATTTCTTGGCACGTTTAAATTGCTGAAGGAAGCATCTTTGTCACAACGGAAAGGTAGTATGAAAAGAGGGCTGGCAGGGGTAGCGATGCAAAAAGGAGAAAATGTAAGGGAGCCAACAGCACCTTTTTTTTTTTATTGGGCTGCCAGGGGTAGCGACATAATAACAAAAAAAAAAAAAGGGAGCCAACAGCACCCGGGTTTCCCAGGCGGTCACCCATCCAAGTACTAACCGGGCCCAATGATGCTTAACTTCGGTGATCGGACGAGAACCGGTGCAATCATCATGGTATGGCCGTTGGCACTCATCTAATGTAGGAGCACGGCAGAATTCGCGTTCGGCTTCTCTCCCAATACACAAAATGTTAGTTTTCCGCCGCATTTGACGAAAGCACTTCCTTCCGCAACAGCCAGCTCCTCGAGGACGGCGCGGGGGGCGCGCCCGGCGTCCCAGCGGAGCGACGGCCGAATTAGCGGGCGCACCGCCGCGTGTGTGAGACGCACTGCTGCTCGTTGCACGTCCTGTCATTCGCTGGGCGCGTGCAGCCTTCGACACTAGCGGAGGACGCATCTTGTCCCTGGTGTCCAGCGGAGGGCCTGTGCGGGGTGTGGCAGTGTCGTGCTGGAGGGCGCCACTGGTAGCGATGTGGGCTTCCTCGCCCCGCCTCACACCAGGTGTCTGCGTAGTTCGCAGTGCGTTCGCACCATTCCTATCCCTGTCCCCGTCCCGACTTGTCCCGACTTTGCTCGACTGCCGCTCGCTGCCGCTCGGGTCGTGGCCCATATGACAGTACAAGCACGACAAACATCTGCGAGACGGCCGTGGGCCTAACGGGCGTGTCCGAGACGCCGTTTGCGGCGGGTAGGGCAGCGCCGTGCCGTGGAAAGGTGCGAAAACAGGGACGCAGGACACAGGAGGGTCGCCAAAGCATCCATCTCTTCTAGCGACGAAAGAGAAATCTTTGTTTACAAATCTGCAGCCGTACAATGCAACAAAACAATAAGCCCTGACGTATTTCAGAACGTATCTGTCGGTTCGTACTGTTTTGTTATCTCCAGAGACTCTTTGGAAATCTTCCTTGGCACATTCTTCTTCGAGCTGCGGCCATTAATATCGTATCTTATGTTTATTACAGTCGTTTATTTTCAATTATTTTTTTGTTGTTGGAACTTTGCACTGCTACGAAACAGTAGGAGGCCCTGGCTTATTTCAGATCACATCTGTCGATTCGTAGTGTTTCGTTATTGTCAAGGATTTCTTGGCACGTTTAAATTGCTGAAGGAAGCATCTTTGTCACAACGGAAAGGTAGTATGAAAAGAGGGCTGGCAGGGGTAGCGATGCAAAAAGGAGAAAATGTAAGGGAGCCAACAGCACCTTTTTTTTTTATTGGGCTGCCAGGGGTAGCGACATAATAACAAAAAAAAAAAAAGGGAGCCAACAGCACCCGGGTTTCCCAGGCGGTCACCCATCCAAGTACTAACCGGGCCCAATGATGCTTAACTTCGGTGATCGGACGAGAACCGGTGCAATCATCATGGTATGGCCGTTGGCACTCATCTAATGTAGGAGCACGGCAGAATTCGCGTTCGGCTTCTCTCCCAATACACAAAATGTTAGTTTTCCGCCGCATTTGACGAAAGCACTTTCTTCCGCAACAGCCAGCTCCTCGAGGACGGCGCGGGGGGCGCGCCCGGTGTCCCAGCGGAGCGACGGCCGAATTAGCGGGCGCACCGCCGCGTGTGAGAGATGCACTGCTGCTCGTTGCACGTCCTGTCATTCGCTGGGCGCGTGCAGCCTTCGACACTAGCGGAGGACGCATCTTGTCCCTGGTGTCCAGCGGAGGGCCTGTGCGGGGTGTGGCAGTGTCGTGCTGGAGGGCGCCACTGGTAGCGATGTGGGCTTCCTCGCCTCGCCTCACACCAGGTGTCTGCGTGGTTCGCAGTGCATTCGCACCATTCCTATCCCTGTCCCCGTCCCGACTTGTCCCGACTTTGCTCGACTGCCGCTCGCTGCCGCTCGGGTCGTGGCCCATATGACAGTACAAGCACGACAAACATCTGCGAGACGGCCGTGGGCCTAACGGGCGTGTCCGAGACGCCGTTTGCGGCGGGTAGGGCAGCGCCGTGCCGTGGAAAGGTGCGAAAACAGGGACGCAGGACACAGGAGGGTCGCCAAAGCATCCATCTCTTCTAGCGACGAAAGAGAAATCTTTGTTTACAAATCTGCAGCCGTACAATGCAACAAAACAATAAGCCCTGACGTATTTCAGAACGTATCTGTCGGTTCGTACTGTTTTGTTATCTCCAGAGACTCTTTGGAAATCTTCCTTGGCACATTCTTCTTCGAGCTGCGGCCATTAATATCGTATCTTATGTTTATTACAGTCGTTTATTTTCAATTATTTTTTTGTTGTTGGAACTTTGCACTGCTACGAAACAGTAGGAGGCCCTGGCTTATTTCAGATCACATCTGTCGATTCGTAGTGTTTCGTTATTGTCAAGGATTTCTTGGCACGTTTAAATTGCTGAAGGAAGCATCTTTGTCACAACGGAAAGGTAGTATGAAAAGAGGGCTGGCAGGGGTAGCGATGCAAAAAGGAGAAAATGTAAGGGAGCCAACAGCACCTTTTTTTTTTTTATTGGGCTGCCAGGGGTAGCGACATAATAACAAAAAAAAAAAAAGGGAGCCAACAGCACCCGGGTTTCCCAGGCGGTCACCCATCCAAGTACTAACCGGGCCCAATGATGCTTAACTTCGGTGATCGGACGAGAACCGGTGCAATCATCATGGTATGGCCGTTGGCACTCATCTAATGTAGGAGCACGGCAGAATTCGCGTTCGGCTTCTCTCCCAATACACAAAATGTTAGTTTTCCGCCGCATTTGACGAAAGCACTTTCTTCCGCAACAGCCAGCTCCTCGAGGACGGCGCGGGGGGCGCGCCCGGTGTCCCAGCGGAGCGACGGCCGAATTAGCGGGCGCACCGCCGCGTGTGAGAGATGCACTGCTGCTCGTTGCACGTCCTGTCATTCGCTGGGCGCGTGCAGCCTTCGACACTAGCGGAGGACGCATCTTGTCCCTGGTGTCCAGCGGAGGGCCTGTGCGGGGTGTGGCAGTGTCGTGCTGGAGGGCGCCACTGGTAGCGATGTGGGCTTCCTCGCCTCGCCTCACACCAGGTGTCTGCGTGGTTCGCAGTGCATTCGCACCATTCCTATCCCTGTCCCCGTCCCGACTTGTCCCGACTTTGCTCGACTGCCGCTCGCTGCCGCTCGGGTCGTGGCCCATATGACAGTACAAGCACGACAAACATCTGCGAGACGGCCGTGGGCCTAACGGGCGTGTCCGAGACGCCGTTTGCGGCGGGTAGGGCAGCGCCGTGCCGTGGAAAGGTGCGAAAACAGGGACGCAGGACACAGGAGGGTCGCCAAAGCATCCATCTCTTCTAGCGACGAAAGAGAAATCTTTGTTTACAAATCTGCAGCCGTACAATGCAACAAAACAATAAGCCCTGACGTATTTCAGAACGTATCTGTCGGTTCGTACTGTTTTGTTATCTCCAGAGACTCTTTGGAAATCTTCCTTGGCACATTCTTCTTCGAGCTGCGGCCATTAATATCGTATCTTATGTTTATTACAGTCGTTTATTTTCAATTATTTTTTTGTTGTTGGAACTTTGCACTGCTACGAAACAGTAGGAGGCCCTGGCTTATTTCAGATCACATCTGTCGATTCGTAGTGTTTCGTTATTGTCAAGGATTTCTTGGCACGTTTAAATTGCTGAAGGAAGCATCTTTGTCACAACGGAAAGGTAGTATGAAAAGAGGGCTGGCAGGGGTAGCGATGCAAAAAGGAGAAAATGTAAGGGAGCCAACAGCACCTTTTTTTTTTTTATTGGGCTGCCAGGGGTAGCGACATAATAACAAAAAAAAAAAAAGGGAGCCAACAGCACCCGGGTTTCCCAGGCGGTCACCCATCCAAGTACTAACCGGGCCCAATGATGCTTAACTTCGGTGATCGGACGAGAACCGGTGCAATCATCATGGTATGGCCGTTGGCACTCATCTAATGTAGGAGCACGGCAGAATTCGCGTTCGGCTTCTCTCCCAATACACAAAATGTTAGTTTTCCGCCGCATTTGACGAAAGCACTTTCTTCCGCAACAGCCAGCTCCTCGAGGACGGCGCGGGGGGCGCGCCCGGTGTCCCAGCGGAGCGACGGCCGAATTAGCGGGCGCACCGCCGCGTGTGAGAGATGCACTGCTGCTCGTTGCACGTCCTGTCATTCGCTGGGCGCGTGCAGCCTTCGACACTAGCGGAGGACGCATCTTGTCCCTGGTGTCCAGCGGAGGGCCTGTGCGGGGTGTGGCAGTGTCGTGCTGGAGGGCGCCACTGGTAGCGATGTGGGCTTCCTCGCCTCGCCTCACACCAGGTGTCTGCGTGGTTCGCAGTGCATTCGCACCATTCCTATCCCTGTCCCCGTCCCGACTTGTCCCGACTTTGCTCGACTGCCGCTCGCTGCCGCTCGGGTCGTGGCCCATATGACAGTACAAGCACGACAAACATCTGCGAGACGGCCGTGGGCCTAACGGGCGTGTCCGAGACGCCGTTTGCGGCGGGTAGGGCAGCGCCGTGCCGTGGAAAGGTGCGAAAACAGGGACGCAGGACACAGGAGGGTCGCCAAAGCATCCATCTCTTCTAGCGACGAAAGAGAAATCTTTGTTTACAAATCTGCAGCCGTACAATGCAACAAAACAATAAGCCCTGACGTATTTCAGAACGTATCTGTCGGTTCGTACTGTTTTGTTATCTCCAGAGACTCTTTGGAAATCTTCCTTGGCACATTCTTCTTCGAGCTGCGGCCATTAATATCGTATCTTATGTTTATTACAGTCGTTTATTTTCAATTATTTTTTTGTTGTTGGAACTTTGCACTGCTACGAAACAGTAGGAGGCCCTGGCTTATTTCAGATCACATCTGTCGATTCGTAGTGTTTCGCTATTGTCAAGGATTTCTTGGCACGTTTAAATTGCTGAAGGAAGCATCTTTGTCACAACGGAAAGGTAGTATGAAAAGAGGGCTGGCAGGGGTAGCGATGCAAAAAGGAGAAAATGTAAGGGAGCCAACAGCACCTTTTTTTTTTTTATTGGGCTGCCAGGGGTAGCGACATAATAACAAAAAAAAAAAAAGGGAGCCAACAGCACCCG
Source organism: Schistocerca americana (assembly GCF_021461395.2). Classification (NCBI taxonomy): domain Eukaryota; kingdom Metazoa; phylum Arthropoda; class Insecta; order Orthoptera; family Acrididae; genus Schistocerca; species Schistocerca americana. Next base: position 66,182 of record NW_025726120.1, read on the forward strand.
GGTTTCCCAGGCGGTCACCCATCCAAGTACTAACCGGGCCCAATGATGCTTAACTTCGGTGATCGGACGAGAACCGGTGCAATCATCATGGTATGGCCGTTGGCACTCATCTAATGTAGGAGCACGGCAGAATTCGCGTTCGGCTTCTCTCCCAATACACAAAATGTTAGTTTTCCGCCGCATTTGACGAAAGCACTTTCTTCCGCAACAGCCAGCTCCTCGAGGACGGCGCGGGGGGCGCGCCCGGTGTCCCAGCGGAGCGACGGCCGAATTAGCGGGCGCACCGCCGCGTGTGAGAGATGCACTGCTGCTCGTTGCACGTCCTGTCATTCGCTGGGCGCGTGCAGCCTTCGACACTAGCGGAGGACGCATCTTGTCCCTGGTGTCCAGCGGAGGGCCTGTGCGGGGTGTGGCAGTGTCGTGCTGGAGGGCGCCACTGGTAGCGATGTGGGCTTCCTCGCCTCGCCTCACACCAGGTGTCTGCGTGGTTCGCAGTGCATTCGCACCATTCCTATCCCTGTCCCCGTCCCGACTTGTCCCGACTTTGCTCGACTGCCGCTCGCTGCCGCTCGGGTCGTGGCCCATATGACAGTACAAGCACGACAAACATCTGCGAGACGGCCGTGGGCCTAACGGGCGTGTCCGAGACGCCGTTTGCGGCGGGTAGGGCAGCGCTGTGCCGTGGAAAGGTGCGAAAACAGGGACGCAGGACACAGGAGGGTCGCCAAAGCATCCATCTCTTCTAGCGACGAAAGAGAAATCTCTGTTTACAAATCTGCAGCCGTACAATGCAACAAAACAATAAGCCCTGACGTATTTCAGAACGTATCTGTCGGTTCGTACTGTTTTGTTATCTCCAGAGACTCTTTGGAAATCTTCCTTGGCACATTCTTCTTCGAGCTGCGGCCATTAATATCGTATCTTATGTTTATTACAGTCGTTTATTTTCAATTATTTTTTTGTTGTTGGAACTTTGCACTGCTACGAAACAGTAGGAGGCCCTGGCTTATTTCAGATCACATCTGTCGATTCGTAGTGTTTCGTTATTGTCAAGGATTTCTTGGCACGTTTAAATTGCTGAAGGAAGCATCTTTGTCACAACGGAAAGGTAGTATGAAAAGAGGGCTGGCAGGGGTAGCGATGCAAAAAGGAGAAAATGTAAGGGAGCCAACAGCACCTTTTTTTTTTTTATTGGGCTGCCAGGGGTAGCGACATAATAACAAAAAAAAAAAAAAGGGAGCCAACAGCACCTTTTTTTTTTTTTTTTCTTTTTTTTTCTTTTCTTTTTTTTTTTTTTTTTTTTTTTTTTTTTTTTTTTTTTTTTTTTTTTTTTTTTTTTTTTTTTTTCAGAAAGGTAGTTTGAAAATTGGGCTGGCAGGGGTAGCGACATAATAACAAAACAAAAAGAAAAGGAAGGGAGCCAACAGCACCTTTTTTTTTTTTTTTAACTTTTTTTATTGCCGTCTTTTGGCGAGCTTCAATGGCTATAAAAGGTACTGGTGGCTCCCTCGAGGTAAACCGGTGGACACCGTTGAATGACCGCCGTCATCGGCGAAGCGCATATGTAGCAATTGTGACAGTATGGCGTCCTGGTCATGTAACAAAAAGGAAATAGTCCTCAAATGCGTGAGAAACGAGGGGGAGAATGCTTCCCATTTATACGCAAGAAAGAGAAAATATAAGGAAAGAAAGAAAAGACGGCTTCACGCCGCAACAACCGACAGTGACGACTGTCCACAAAAAATAATTAATTAAAAACGCAACCAGGGCGAAGCATCCACCGGAAAGGAAAAGTCATCGATAGACAAACGTTCGGGCAAGGAGCGTGGCAGGCAGGCGGCGGCAATGAGGGCAGGGGTCAATGTGCCTGAGGCCTGGCCACAGTGCCGCCCCCACACCCGTCAACACTCACATTGACCGTAAAACAAAACTATAATGCGGGACACCGGTGTGAAATTCCACACCGACAAAAGGTGAAAGAGTGTCGAGCACAGACACGGGACGAGACTTTGGAGTGCTCCACAATAAAGAAATGAAAAAATGTAGAAAAACTCAAACAGTCACCACCAAGACTGAGAACTGAAACTTCTTCAGTAAAAAATCCCGTCACGCCCGAAAACGGGAAAAAAAAACTAATAATGAAACTAATAATACGGACACACATGGCAAACAAGACGTTTGGCAATAACGGCCAGAGAAAAAAAAACTGAAAACTGAAAAAAACTTCTGTTTTCGTGCGGTATGCAAGGTACGTCAATTTTCGTTCCAGAATAACTTGGGAAGATCGCAGTAAGACATATTCATATTGTGTCGCTCAAAGGCAAGAGAAAAGATAAGAGAAAAACGTCCATGCTACTCAGGTACGGAAAGCCGCGCAAAAGCATGCGCTAGTGCGACCTGCAAAAAATTAGCAAAAGTTCGCCGATAGTGTAGTAATGCCTGAATCTGGGTATGTTGGGTCCATAAATAAGTGAGAAAGTCCAGATCGGTAGACAACTTGAGGGAGAAGATAGCAAAAACCGTGTGGCCAAGGATCCACACCGTGGCATTGCGCTTGGTGGTGGGGTAGACGTCACACTGCGGAATTAAAACAGCATCCACAGTAACAGTGCGAGTGTCCACCCTCTGAATCAAACGAATCATGTCTCTGGCGACTTCCCAAACACGGCGAAAGCGGTCACACGCAAAGCGGTGTTCCAGAGTATCGTCGGCAGTACACACGTCACACACTCCAGACTGGATAAGATTTATAGAATGAAGCTTGGAGTTGGTGGGGATGGTGCGATGCACCACCTTGTACCACACCGCGTGGACGGAAGCCGGGAGAACGTCATTGGCGAGGTTTTTCCACACCGCCACCCAGTTGCAGCGTGGCAACCGATACTCCCACTTGCAGCGAATGGGAGGTCCGCGGAAAGCCGTGCAGACAGCGCTAACCGTGTGGACGGAGAGGTCACAAAGCGCCAGGTAACTATTATCAAGAAAGTAGCGGCGCACATAAGAAAGGTAGAACGGGATGTGCGACACAGAAACAGGGGCCACTTCAGAAAGAGGACGGTAACGATTAAAAACATACGCAGTGGGACCGCAAGGAGCTTTCTGAATAACAGCAGTAGTTCGCTTCCAAAAAAGGGCCGCACATTTGGCGGAAAAATCAACTAGTCCTAAACCGCCATCGGACAGGTCCAAGGTGCAGACAGCATGCGATACCTTGAAAATCTCCCCCCTCCATAAAAACCAGTAAACCGCCTGGTGGATGGCGCGCCCCAACTGCTTGGGAACCGGGAGAACCTGCGCAAGGTACCATGCTCTCGCCAACATATTGACATTTATCAAATGCACCTTATCCCGAAGGGCCACATTCCGGACCGCGTAAATCCTGGCAACCGCACGAATCCGATACAGCGTAGGCCGCCAATTCAAGGCTGCCATCTGCTGTGGGTTCGAAGATAGAAGTATCCCAAGAACGGTAGGCTGCTGCTGGACACAAAACCAATCCCTATGCAGGGTACGTGCGCGGGCGGTGAGCGGCAAAAGCACAGTTTTCCGGGGATTGATAACCGCCCCCGTAGCTTTTCCAAAGTTGTGCAAAACAACATGCAACCTGTCAACGTCGTCGATATGTTCAATAAATACGCCAAGGTCATCAGCATATGCGCGACAAACCAATCTGGTAGTCCCCATCTGAATGCCGCGACATTCCTGACTGATAGAACGGAGGAGGGGATCCAGCGCAATGGCAAAAAGCGCCATGGAAAGCGGACACCCCTGCCGCACGGAGCGACCCACACGAAAAGCAGGAGTGAGACGACCATTGACACATATACGGGAAGTAGCAGGTTGCAACAAATGCGTCACGAATCGGGTAAATAGATAACCAAACCCCATGCGTACCATAACCCGACGCAAATAAAAATGACTAATGCGGTCAAAAGCATTTTTAAAGTCAACTAATAAAATCGCCGCTGTCCGGAGCCGAGCACTTTTCACATATCCTATACAGTCTCTGTAAGCAAGGATAGCGTCAAAGATATTCCGATCTCGGACCGCACATGTTTGCTGATCACTAAGTACGGTCGGCAAGACGTTTTTAAGTCGCTGAGCGACGCAACGCGTAACGATCTTATAATCAGCATTTAATAAAGTAATCGGACGGACAGCATCGATATGAGGTACAGCACGGGATTTGGGAACAAGCGTCACAACCCCCTCCACAAAAGCAGTTGGTACAGTCACACCATTGCGAAGATCGTTCGCTAAATCCACTAAAATCTCACTTAAAAGAGGAAAAAATTTCGAATAAAATTCCGCAGGAATCCCATCGGGACCCGGAGACTTCCCTTTGGGACTCCGCCGAACGGCGTCGAAAACTTCATCAGACGTATAGGCGTCATTTAAAAGATGCCTGTCCGGGCGAGTTAAAACATGTGGAACAACCCGCAAGAAATCTCGCAACGTATCGGAATCAACGTCAACAGCACGGAAAAGCGATGCAAAATGTTCAAAGATATCGTTTTCAATGTCCGACTGTACAGAAGTCCGACCGCCGTTCCGCAACTGCCAAACAGTAATGCGCAAACGTTCGCGGCGTTTGCGTTCCCGGTTTAAATGATAAATGGACAGAGGTTCCCCAGCAACAAAACCTGCAGGCTGACTGCGGACGGTCACCCCAGCACTAGCGGCACGCATGTCAATTAAAAGCTGAGCTTGAAATCGCTTCAGAGTGGGCAACAAATCGGGCTGTGACGTCACTCGCAACGCCAAATCGCGTAAACAATCCTGGCGGAAGCGAGCCGTCGCCCGCCGCCAGCGTGCCGCCTCACGGCTATAATCGATTAAAAAGTTGCGAATCGCCGGCTTAGCGATCGCAACCCACCACTCAATGGTGCTACTATGACCGCCGCGAGTCCGCACCAACCTCTGCCACATACGGGTAAAACTAGTCACAAAATGGTCGTCATTAAGTAAACTACAATTAAACTTCCACAAATTAGTACGACGAGGAACACACAAACGAGGTAATAAAAGACGACAGGAATAGCTGGAGTGGTCGGAAAATATGACAGGAGTCACGTCAGCAGTACAAATACGGGCAGACAACTGCCTAGACACATAGATGCGATCGAGACGGCTACGCCCCGCACCGTAAAAATATGTGAAATAAGTGAAATCGGGGTGTAAAACACGCCACGTGTCGAGCAAATGAAAACTAGTGACCAAAGCACCCAGTTCGTGGCATTTGTTCGGACGCGGCTCCTGATCTCTGTCGTCTAAAACACAATTAAAATCACCCCCGACGATTAAAGTATCGACATTCCGAGATAAAAGCTGACATAAATCCCTACCATAAAATTCAGCCCTGGCCGGTTTAACATTTCCCGACGGAGCGTACACATTCACAAACACAATGCCAAAAATGGTACAGGCAACAGCACGACCGGTCGGTAAAATGTCAACATTAGAAACAGGTAAGCCAGAACGTACTAAAATGGCAGTGCCCGTATCAGAATCAGGCGCAACATTGTCAATCACAATAAAATCAGTAAAATCGTTCAAATATAAAAGCGCTTCACAAGTCACCTCTTGTAAAAAGGCGACGTGACAGTGATTATCATACAAAAAATCCTTAAGAAGCGCAGCTTTCTGCGGATTTCGCAGCTTATTAAGATTTACCGTTAAAATGTTCCACTGGCTACAATCGTGAAACATATACACGTAGAACACAGGAAAAAAACAATAACAGAAAAACATGAAAACGCTTAAAACACAATAAAATATACCAACGTGCGTGGAGGGGGAAGGACATATAAAGAGTCGTACTAATGGGAATCACCTGCCTCAACATCCTCCGACCATGCCCGTGATTGACTAGGAGGGAGGGGCGGGGGCGGTGGGGTCCCGGAAACTGTGACGGGATCCCCTGCGACGGAATGCTCCACAGCGGGCATTACGACATCAGAAGATAAAGCCGGCACCAAATCGTGGGTGGAAGGGGGGGCACGACGATGGTGCGAATCTTCGGCCTTTCGTTTTGTTGGTAAGGGGGGGGGTGTCACAGACACAGGCGGATCTACCGCCATGTCGGAATCAGCAGCGGAAAACGGCTGACTCAAAAATGTTTTTAGGTGTTGAACCGTGATATCACGTTGTTGCGTGGCAGTTACTACAGCACCCTCCGGCTGGGTGCGGGAAGATTGCTGCTTTTTCGCCTGGCGCCTGCCGCCCCCTCCCTGAGACGGGCGCTGGCCGAGATCGGCCCCGGAGCGCGCGGCCGGCTGTCGGGAGGTCGGTTGACCAACCGACTGAGCGTGAGGGGGGGCAGGAGAACGCGCCACCGGAGACGGACTCCGATTTTTGGCCGAAACACCACGCGTATCGAAAGAAGCAGAACTACTGGCACTACGCAAACGCGGTGTGCCAGAAGCCCGAGCAACATTCCGGTCTCTACGGGGTTTAGGCGCAGTAAAAGCCTCACTGTCAACAACAACATCACCGGCAGCAGAGACACCGTCGGGGACGGAAGTTGGAACAACCGCCGATTTATCGGGTTCCGCAACCGGGACAGGATGCGGAACAACGGCCGACAGCGGCACGGATGCCGGTGAAACATCGTCCACTACCGGTTTTTTAGTAATAGGTACACGTGTCGCATCCGCGACCAAAGAGGGCTCAACAGGAGGTACAGAAACAGAGTCACTATCGGGAACAGACGTATCCATGGCGTCAGCGGCGGCCGGTACAGGGGGGGCGGTCGCGAGTGGCACACGTGCGGGGGGGGCGGAACCTAAACTCGTCGCGGCAACGGAGGCAAAACTAGGCCCACCTAAAATATCCTCACGTGGCAACTGAACAGGCGGCCTGCGTTTAGGGCAGTTTTGTCGGTAATGACCGACAGCACCACAAAAAGAACACGTCTGAGGTTGACCACTATATGTTATGAAAGCACGATGACCGTTAACTAGCAAAAAGGATGGAATATGTTGACGTACGACCATCTTTACACTCCTCACGCCATTTTCAACTTGAAAAACATAGGCGGAGGACCACTTTTCTTTAGTAACAGATAGCACGGTCCCGTACGGCCGCAAATGACGAGATATGGTGTCATTCCGGATTTCAAAAGGCAAGTTGAACACACGAACATTGCGAAGGCCAAACCCACCATGAGAAATATTTACGTGACTAATGCGACCGTCTAGATGTCTAAATTTACGGACGCCATCATTAACATTGACAACAGTATCACATAATTCCGGAGTTTTCAACTTCAAAAACACAGAATTAATAAAAGTGTCAAACTGAACACCAAGAACGTCATCGGTCGATAAACACAATTCCTCGAGTATCCAACGATGAATTTCGAACGCGGACGGTTTGCCAACGGAACTATCGAATTCACATTGTACGTTATTTTCACGCTCTTCACTAGCATCATAGAAACTTTCCATTACTTACGGACTTGATGAAATGTAGCCGCGAGGCAGAAGACAGACGGCACACGAGGCGCCGCCGACCAAGTCGCAGACGGAAGTACAGCGCGCTCAGCAGCGAGGTGTTGCTGGGCGCGTGCAGCCTTCGACACTAGCGGAGGACGCATCTTGTCCCTGGTGTCCAGCGGAGGGCCTGTGCGGGGTGTGGCAGTGTCGTGCTGGAGGGCGCCACTGGTAGCGATGTGGGCTTCCTCGCCTCGCCTCACACCAGGTGTCTGCGTGGTTCGCAGTGCATTCGCACCATTCCTATCCCTGTCCCCGTCCCGACTTGTCCCGACTTTGCTCGACTGCCGCTCGCTGCCGCTCGGGTCGTGGCCCATATGACAGTACAAGCACGACAAACATCTGCGAGACGGCCGTGGGCCTAACGGGCGTGTCCGAGACGCCGTTTGCGGCGGGTAGGGCAGCGCTGTGCCGTGGAAAGGTGCGAAAACAGGGACGCAGGACACAGGAGGGTCGCCAAAGCATCCATCTCTTCTAGCGACGAAAGAGAAATCTCTGTTTACAAATCTGCAGCCGTACAATGCAACAAAACAATAAGCCCTGACGTATTTCAGAACGTATCTGTCGGTTCGTACTGTTTTGTTATCTCCAGAGACTCTTTGGAAATCTTCCTTGGCACATTCTTCTTCGAGCTGCGGCCATTAATATCGTATCTTATGTTTATTACAGTCGTTTATTTTCAATTATTTTTTTGTTGTTGGAACTTTGCACTGCTACGAAACAGTAGGAGGCCCTGGCTTATTTCAGATCACATCTGTCGATTCGTAGTGTTTCGTTATTGTCAAGGATTTCTTGGCACGTTTAAATTGCTGAAGGAAGCATCTTTGTCACAACGGAAAGGTAGTATGAAAAGAGGGCTGGCAGGGGTAGCGATGCAAAAAGGAGAAAATGTAAGGGAGCCAACAGCACCTTTTTTTTTTTTATTGGGCTGCCAGGGGTAGCGACATAATAACAAAAAAAAAAAAAGGGAGCCAACAGCACCCGGGTTTCCCAGGCGGTCACCCATCCAAGTACTAACCGGGCCCAATGATGCTTAACTTCGGTGATCGGACGAGAACCGGTGCAATCATCATGGTATGGCCGTTGGCACTCATCTAATGTAGGAGCACGGCAGAATTCGCGTTCGGCTTCTCTCCCAATACACAAAATGTTAGTTTTCCGCCGCATTTGACGAAAGCACTTTCTTCCGCAACAGCCAGCTCCTCGAGGACGGCGCGGGGGGCGCGCCCGGTGTCCCAGCGGAGCGACGGCCGAATTAGCGGGCGCACCGCCGCGTGTGAGAGATGCACTGCTGCTCGTTGCACGTCCTGTCATTCGCTGGGCGCGTGCAGCCTTCGACACTAGCGGAGGACGCATCTTGTCCCTGGTGTCCAGCGGAGGGCCTGTGCGGGGTGTGGCAGTGTCGTGCTGGAGGGCGCCACTGGTAGCGATGTGGGCTTCCTCGCCTCGCCTCACACCAGGTGTCTGCGTGGTTCGCAGTGCATTCGCACCATTCCTATCCCTGTCCCCGTCCCGACTTGTCCCGACTTTGCTCGACTGCCGCTCGCTGCCGCTCGGGTCGTGGCCCATATGACAGTACAAGCACGACAAACATCTGCGAGACGGCCGTGGGCCTAACGGGCGTGTCCGAGACGCCGTTTGCGGCGGGTAGGGCAGCGCCGTGCCGTGGAAAGGTGCGAAAACAGGGACGCAGGACACAGGAGGGTCGCCAAAGCATCCATCTCTTCTAGCGACGAAAGAGAAATCTTTGTTTACAAATCTGCAGCCGTACAATGCAACAAAACAATAAGCCCTGACGTATTTCAGAACGTATCTGTCGGTTCGTACTGTTTTGTTATCTCCAGAGACTCTTTGGAAATCTTCCTTGGCACATTCTTCTTCGAGCTGCGGCCATTAATATCGTATCTTATGTTTATTACAGTCGTTTATTTTCAATTATTTTTTTGTTGTTGGAACTTTGCACTGCTACGAAACAGTAGGAGGCCCTGGCTTATTTCAGATCACATCTGTCGATTCGTAGTGTTTCGTTATTGTCAAGGATTTCTTGGCACGTTTAAATTGCTGAAGGAAGCATCTTTGTCACAACGGAAAGGTAGTATGAAAAGAGGGCTGGCAGGGGTAGCGATGCAAAAAGGAGAAAATGTAAGGGAGCCAACAGCACCTTTTTTTTTTTTATTGGGCTGCCAGGGGTAGCGACATAATAACAAAAAAAAAAAAAGGGAGCCAACAGCACCCGGGTTTCCCAGGCGGTCACCCATCCAAGTACTAACCGGGCCCAATGATGCTTAACTTCGGTGATCGGACGAGAACCGGTGCAATCATCATGGTATGGCCGTTGGCACTCATCTAATGTAGGAGCACGGCAGAATTCGCGTTCGGCTTCTCTCCCAATACACAAAATGTTAGTTTTCCGCCGCATTTGACGAAAGCACTTTCTTCCGCAACAGCCAGCTCCTCGAGGACGGCGCGGGGGGCGCGCCCGGTGTCCCAGCGGAGCGACGGCCGAATTAGCGGGCGCACCGCCGCGTGTGAGAGATGCACTGCTGCTCGTTGCACGTCCTGTCATTCGCTGGGCGCGTGCAGCCTTCGACACTAGCGGAGGACGCATCTTGTCCCTGGTGTCCAGCGGAGGGCCTGTGCGGGGTGTGGCAGTGTCGTGCTGGAGGGCGCCACTGGTAGCGATGTGGGCTTCCTCGCCTCGCCTCACACCAGGTGTCTGCGTGGTTCGCAGTGCATTCGCACCATTCCTATCCCTGTCCCCGTCCCGACTTGTCCCGACTTTGCTCGACTGCCGCTCGCTGCCGCTCGGGTCGTGGCCCATATGACAGTACAAGCACGACAAACATCTGCGAGACGGCCGTGGGCCTAACGGGCGTGTCCGAGACGCCGTTTGCGGCGGGTAGGGCAGCGCTGTGCCGTGGAAAGGTGCGAAAACAGGGACGCAGGACACAGGAGGGTCGCCAAAGCATCCATCTCTTCTAGCGACGAAAGAGAAATCTCTGTTTACAAATCTGCAGCCGTACAATGCAACAAAACAATAAGCCCTGACGTATTTCAGAACGTATCTGTCGGTTCGTACTGTTTTGTTATCTCCAGAGACTCTTTGGAAATCTTCCTTGGCACATTCTTCTTCGAGCTGCGGCCATTAATATCGTATCTTATGTTTATTACAGTCGTTTATTTTCAATTATTTTTTTGTTGTTGGAACTTTGCACTGCTACGAAACAGTAGGAGGCCCTGGCTTATTTCAGATCACATCTGTCGATTCGTAGTGTTTCGTTATTGTCAAGGATTTCTTGGCACGTTTAAATTGCTGAAGGAAGCATCTTTGTCACAACGGAAAGGTAGTATGAAAAGAGGGCTGGCAGGGGTAGCGATGCAAAAAGGAGAAAATGTAAGGGAGCCAACAGCACCTTTTTTTTTTTTATTGGGCTGCCAGGGGTAGCGACATAATAACAAAAAAAAAAAAAGGGAGCCAACAGCACCCGGGTTTCCCAGGCGGTCACCCATCCAAGTACTAACCGGGCCCAATGATGCTTAACTTCGGTGATCGGACGAGAACCGGTGCAATCATCATGGTATGGCCGTTGGCACTCATCTAATGTAGGAGCACGGCAGAATTCGCGTTCGGCTTCTCTCCCAATACACAAAATGTTAGTTTTCCGCCGCATTTGACGAAAGCACTTTCTTCCGCAACAGCCAGCTCCTCGAGGACGGCGCGGGGGGCGCGCCCGGTGTCCCAGCGGAGCGACGGCCGAATTAGCGGGCGCACCGCCGCGTGTGAGAGATGCACTGCTGCTCGTTGCACGTCCTGTCATTCGCTGGGCGCGTGCAGCCTTCGACACTAGCGGAGGACGCATCTTGTCCCTGGTGTCCAGCGGAGGGCCTGTGCGGGGTGTGGCAGTGTCGTGCTGGAGGGCGCCACTGGTAGCGATGTGGGCTTCCTCGCCTCGCCTCACACCAGGTGTCTGCGTGGTTCGCAGTGCATTCGCACCATTCCTATCCCTGTCCCCGTCCCGACTTGTCCCGACTTTGCTCGACTGCCGCTCGCTGCCGCTCGGGTCGTGGCCCATATGACAGTACAAGCACGACAAACATCTGCGAGACGGCCGTGGGCCTAACGGGCGTGTCCGAGACGCCGTTTGCGGCGGGTAGGGCAGCGCTGTGCCGTGGAAAGGTGCGAAAACAGGGACGCAGGACACAGGAGGGTCGCCAAAGCATCCATCTCTTCTAGCGACGAAAGAGAAATCTCTGTTTACAAATCTGCAGCCGTACAATGCAACAAAACAATAAGCCCTGACGTATTTCAGAACGTATCTGTCGGTTCGTACTGTTTTGTTATCTCCAGAGACTCTTTGGAAATCTTCCTTGGCACATTCTTCTTCGAGCTGCGGCCATTAATATCGTATCTTATGTTTATTACAGTCGTTTATTTTCAATTATTTTTTTGTTGTTGGAACTTTGCACTGCTACGAAACAGTAGGAGGCCCTGGCTTATTTCAGATCACATCTGTCGATTCGTAGTGTTTCGTTATTGTCAAGGATTTCTTGGCACGTTTAAATTGCTGAAGGAAGCATCTTTGTCACAACGGAAAGGTAGTATGAAAAGAGGGCTGGCAGGGGTAGCGATGCAAAAAGGAGAAAATGTAAGGGAGCCAACAGCACCTTTTTTTTTTTTATTGGGCTGCCAGGGGTAGCGACATAATAACAAAAAAAAAAAAAGGGAGCCAACAGCACCCGGGTTTCCCAGGCGGTCACCCATCCAAGTACTAACCGGGCCCAATGATGCTTAACTTCGGTGATCGGACGAGAACCGGTGCAATCATCATGGTATGGCCGTTGGCACTCATCTAATGTAGGAGCACGGCAGAATTCGCGTTCGGCTTCTCTCCCAATACACAAAATGTTAGTTTTCCGCCGCATTTGACGAAAGCACTTTCTTCCGCAACAGCCAGCTCCTCGAGGACGGCGCGGGGGGCGCGCCCGGTGTCCCAGCGGAGCGACGGCCTAATTAGCGGGCGCACCGCCGCGTGTGAGAGATGCACTGCTGCTCGTTGCACGTCCTGTCATTCGCTGGGCGCGTGCAGCCTTCGACACTAGCGGAGGACGCATCTTGTCCCTGGTGTCCAGCGGAGGGCCTGTGCGGGGTGTGGCAGTGTCGTGCTGGAGGGCGCCACTGGTAGCGATGTGGGCTTCCTCGCCTCGCCTCACACCAGGTGTCTGCGTGGTTCGCAGTGCATTCGCACCATTCCTATCCCTGTCCCCGTCCCGACTTGTCCCGACTTTGCTCGACTGCCGCTCGCTGCCGCTCGGGTCGTGGCCCATATGACAGTACAAGCACGACAAACATCTGCGAGACGGCCGTGGGCCTAACGGGCGTGTCCGAGACGCCGTTTGCGGCGGGTAGGGCAGCGCCGTGCCGTGGAAAGGTGCGAAAACAGGGACGCAGGACACAGGAGGGTCGCCAAAGCATCCATCTCTTCTAGCGACGAAAGAGAAATCTTTGTTTACAAATCTGCAGCCGTACAATGCAACAAAACAATAAGCCCTGACGTATTTCAGAACGTATCTGTCGGTTCGTACTGTTTTGTTATCTCCAGAGACTCTTTGGAAATCTTCCTTGGCACATTCTTCTTCGAGCTGCGGCCATTAATATCGTATCTTATGTTTATTACAGTCGTTTATTTTCAATTATTTTTTTGTTGTTGGAACTTTGCACTGCTACGAAACAGTAGGAGGCCCTGGCTTATTTCAGATCACATCTGTCGATTCGTAGTGTTTCGTTATTGTCAAGGATTTCTTGGCACGTTTAAATTGCTGAAGGAAGCATCTTTGTCACAACGGAAAGGTAGTATGAAAAGAGGGCTGGCAGGGGTAGCGATGCAAAAAGGAGAAAATGTAAGGGAGCCAACAGCACCTTTTTTTTTTTTATTGGGCTGCCAGGGGTAGCGACATAATAACAAAAAAAAAAAAAGGGAGCCAACAGCACCCGGGTTTCCCAGGCGGTCACCCATCCAAGTACTAACCGGGCCCAATGATGCTTAACTTCGGTGATCGGACGAGAACCGGTGCAATCATCATGGTATGGCCGTTGGCACTCATCTAATGTAGGAGCACGGCAGAATTCGCGTTCGGCTTCTCTCCCAATACACAAAATGTTAGTTTTCCGCCGCATTTGACGAAAGCACTTTCTTCCGCAACAGCCAGCTCCTCGAGGACGGCGCGGGGGGCGCGCCCGGTGTCCCAGCGGAGCGACGGCCGAATTAGCGGGCGTACCGCCGCGTGTGAGAGATGCACTGCTGCTCGTTGCACGTCCTGTCATTCGCTGGGCGCGTGCAGCCTTCGACACTAGCGGAGGACGCATCTTGTCCCTGGTGTCCAGCGGAGGGCCTGTGCGGGGTGTGGCAGTGTCGTGCTGGAGGGCGCCACTGGTAGCGATGTGGGCTTCCTCGCCTCGCCTCACACCAGGTGTCTGCGTGGTTCGCAGTGCATTCGCACCATTCCTATCCCTGTCCCCGTCCCGACTTGTCCCGACTTTGCTCGACTGCCGCTCGCTGCCGCTCGGGTCGTGGCCCATATGACAGTACAAGCACGACAAACATCTGCGAGACGGCCGTGGGCCTAACGGGCGTGTCCGAGACGCCGTTTGCGGCGGGTAGGGCAGCGCTGTGCCGTGGAAAGGTGCGAAAACAGGGACGCAGGACACAGGAGGGTCGCCAAAGCATCCATCTCTTCTAGCGACGAAAGAGAAATCTCTGTTTACAAATCTGCAGCCGTACAATGCAACAAAACAATAAGCCCTGACGTATTTCAGAACGTATCTGTCGGTTCGTACTGTTTTGTTATCTCCAGAGACTCTTTGGAAATCTTCCTTGGCACATTCTTCTTCGAGCTGCGGCCATTAATATCGTATCTTATGTTTATTACAGTCGTTTATTTTCAATTATTTTTTTGTTGTTGGAACTTTGCACTGCTACGAAACAGTAGGAGGCCCTGGCTTATTTCAGATCACATCTGTCGATTCGTAGTGTTTCGTTATTGTCAAGGATTTCTTGGCACGTTTAAATTGCTGAAGGAAGCATCTTTGTCACAACGGAAAGGTAGTATGAAAAGAGGGCTGGCAGGGGTAGCGATGCAAAAAGGAGAAAATGTAAGGGAGCCAACAGCACCTTTTTTTTTTTTATTGGGCTGCCAGGGGTAGCGACATAATAACAAAAAAAAAAAAAGGGAGCCAACAGCACCCGGGTTTCCCAGGCGGTCACCCATCCAAGTACTAACCGGGCCCAATGATGCTTAACTTCGGTGATCGGACGAGAACCGGTGCAATCATCATGGTATGGCCGTTGGCACTCATCTAATGTAGGAGCACGGCAGAATTCGCGTTCGGCTTCTCTCCCAATACACAAAATGTTAGTTTTCCGCCGCATTTGACGAAAGCACTTTCTTCCGCAACAGCCAGCTCCTCGAGGACGGCGCGGGGGGCGCGCCCGGTGTCCCAGCGGAGCGACGGCCGAATTAGCGGGCGCACCGCCGCGTGTGAGAGATGCACTGCTGCTCGTTGCACGTCCTGTCATTCGCTGGGCGCGTGCAGCCTTCGACACTAGCGGAGGACGCATCTTGTCCCTGGTGTCCAGCGGAGGGCCTGTGCGGGGTGTGGCAGTGTCGTGCTGGAGGGCGCCACTGGTAGCGATGTGGGCTTCCTCGCCTCGCCTCACACCAGGTGTCTGCGTGGTTCGCAGTGCATTCGCACCATTCCTATCCCTGTCCCCGTCCCGACTTGTCCCGACTTTGCTCGACTGCCGCTCGCTGCCGCTCGGGTCGTGGCCCATATGACAGTACAAGCACGACAAACATCTGCGAGACGGCCGTGGGCCTAACGGGCGTGTCCGAGACGCCGTTTGCGGCGGGTAGGGCAGCGCTGTGCCGTGGAAAGGTGCGAAAACAGGGACGCAGGACACAGGAGGGTCGCCAAAGCATCCATCTCTTCTAGCGACGAAAGAGAAATCTCTGTTTACAAATCTGCAGCCGTACAATGCAACAAAACAATAAGCCCTGACGTATTTCAGAACGTATCTGTCGGTTCGTACTGTTTTGTTATCTCCAGAGACTCTTTGGAAATCTTCCTTGGCACATTCTTCTTCGAGCTGCGGCCATTAATATCGTATCTTATGTTTATTACAGTCGTTTATTTTCAATTATTTTTTTGTTGTTGGAACTTTGCACTGCTACGAAACAGTAGGAGGCCCTGGCTTATTTCAGATCACATCTGTCGATTCGTAGTGTTTCGTTATTGTCAAGGATTTCTTGGCACGTTTAAATTGCTGAAGGAAGCATCTTTGTCACAACGGAAAGGTAGTATGAAAAGAGGGCTGGCAGGGGTAGCGATGCAAAAAGGAGAAAATGTAAGGGAGCCAACAGCACCTTTTTTTTTTTTATTGGGCTGCCAGGGGTAGCGACATAATAACAAAAAAAAAAAAAGGGAGCCAACAGCACCCGGGTTTCCCAGGCGGTCACCCATCCAAGTACTAACCGGGCCCAATGATGCTTAACTTCGGTGATCGGACGAGAACCGGTGCAATCATCATGGTATGGCCGTTGGCACTCATCTAATGTAGGAGCACGGCAGAATTCGCGTTCGGCTTCTCTCCCAATACACAAAATGTTAGTTTTCCGCCGCATTTGACGAAAGCACTTTCTTCCGCAACAGCCAGCTCCTCGAGGACGGCGCGGGGGGCGCGCCCGGTGTCCCAGCGGAGCGACGGCCGAATTAGCGGGCGCACCGCCGCGTGTGAGAGATGCACTGCTGCTCGTTGCACGTCCTGTCATTCGCTGGGCGCGTGCAGCCTTCGACACTAGCGGAGGACGCATCTTGTCCCTGGTGTCCAGCGGAGGGCCTGTGCGGGGTGTGGCAGTGTCGTGCTGGAGGGCGCCACTGGTAGCGATGTGGGCTTCCTCGCCTCGCCTCACACCAGGTGTCTGCGTGGTTCGCAGTGCATTCGCACCATTCCTATCCCTGTCCCCGTCCCGACTTGTCCCGACTTTGCTCGACTGCCGCTCGCTGCCGCTCGGGTCGTGGCCCATATGACAGTACAAGCACGACAAACATCTGCGAGACGGCCGTGGGCCTAACGGGCGTGTCCGAGACGCCGTTTGCGGCGGGTAGGGCAGCGCCGTGCCGTGGAAAGGTGCGAAAACAGGGACGCAGGACACAGGAGGGTCGCCAAAGCATCCATCTCTTCTAGCGACGAAAGAGAAATCTTTGTTTACAAATCTGCAGCCGTACAATGCAACAAAACAATAAGCCCTGACGTATTTCAGAACGTATCTGTCGGTTCGTACTGTTTTGTTATCTCCAGAGACTCTTTGGAAATCTTCCTTGGCACATTCTTCTTCGAGCTGCGGCCATTAATATCGTATCTTATGTTTATTACAGTCGTTTATTTTCAATTATTTTTTTGTTGTTGGAACTTTGCACTGCTACGAAACAGTAGGAGGCCCTGGCTTATTTCAGATCACATCTGTCGATTCGTAGTGTTTCGTTATTGTCAAGGATTTCTTGGCACGTTTAAATTGCTGAAGGAAGCATCTTTGTCACAACGGAAAGGTAGTATGAAAAGAGGGCTGGCAGGGGTAGCGATGCAAAAAGGAGAAAATGTAAGGGAGCCAACAGCACCTTTTTTTTTTTATTGGGCTGCCAGGGGTAGCGACATAATAACAAAAAAAAAAAAAGGGAGCCAACAGCACCCGGGTTTCCCAGGCGGTCACCCATCCAAGTACTAACCGGGCCCAATGATGCTTAACTTCGGTGATCGGACGAGAACCGGTGCAATCATCATGGCATGGCCGTTGGCACTCATGTAATGTAGGAGCACGGCAGAATTCGCGTTCGGCTTCTCTCCCAATACACAAAATGTTAGTTTTCCGCCGCATTTGACGAAAGCACTTCCTTCCGCAACAGCCAGCTCCTCGAGGACGGCGCGGGGGGCGCGCCCGGCGTCCCAGCGGAGCGACGGCCGAATTAGCGGGCGCACCGCCGCCTGTGTGAGACGCACTGCTGCTCGTTGCACGTCCTGTCATTCGCTGGGCGCGTGCAGCCTTCGACACTAGAGGAGGACGCATCTTGTCCCTGGTGTCCAGCGGAGGGCCTGTGCGGGGTGTGGCAGTGTCGTGCTGGAGGGCGCCACTGGTAGCGATGTGGGCTTCCTCGCCTCGCCTCACACCAGGTGTCTGCGTAGTTCGCAGTGCATTCGCACCATTCCTATCCCTGTCCCCGTCCCGACTTGTCCCGACTTTGCTCGACTGCCGCTCGCTGCCGCTCGGGTCGTGGCCCATATGACAGTACAAGCACGACAAACATCTGCGAGACGGCCGTGGGCCTAACGGGCGTGTCCGAGACGCCGTTTGCGGCGGGTAGGGCAGCGCCGTGCCGTGGAAAGGTGCGAAAACAGGGACGCAGGACACAGGAGGGTCGCCAAAGCATCCATCTCTTCTAGCGACGAAAGAGAAATCTTTGTTTACAAATCTGCAGCCGTACAATGCAACAAAACAATAAGCCCTGACGTATTTCAGAACGTATCTGTCGGTTCGTACTGTTTTGTTATCTCCAGAGACTCTTTGGAAATCTTCCTTGGCACATTCTTCTTCGAGCTGCGGCCATTAATATCGTATCTTATGTTTATTACAGTCGTTTATTTTCAATTATTTTTTTGTTGTTGGAACTTTGCACTGCTACGAAACAGTAGGAGGCCCTGGCTTATTTCAGATCACATCTGTCGATTCGTAGTGTTTCGTTATTGTCAAGGATTTCTTGGCACGTTTAAATTGCTGAAGGAAGCATCTTTGTCACAACGGAAAGGTAGTATGAAAAGAGGGCTGGCAGGGGTAGCGATGCAAAAAGGAGAAAATGTAAGGGAGCCAACAGCACCTTTTTTTTTTTATTGGGCTGCCAGGGGTAGCGACATAATAACAAAAAAAAAAAAAGGGAGCCAACAGCACCTTTTTTTTTTTTTTTTTTTTTATTTTTTTCTTTTTTTTTTTTTTTTTTTTTTTTTTAAGAAAGGTAGTTGGAAAATTGGGCTGGCAGGGGTAGCGACATAATAACAAAACAAAAAAAAAAAGGAAAGAAGCCAACAGCACCTTTTTTTTTTTTTTTTTTTTTTTTTTTTTTTTTTTTTTTTTTTTTTTTTGAACGGGCCTCCCATCTCCCCTTATAGCCCGGCCTTTTCGCTCTCCACAAAACGCCATCCCTTGGCGAGCTTCTCCAGCTATAAAGGTGCCGTTGATTTCTGCAAGGGACGGGGGGTAAGGCGCCCCAATAGTGCCTTCATCGGCGAGGTGTGCCAGCGTGGGTATGTGCTGTGTGCTTCCACAACAAGAAACAGAAAGGAACGTGTATCCTCCAATACAAAAAAAAGAAATGCAAGGGAATCCGCCCCCCAGACTGCATTACAAATAAGAGAAACAAAATGGGCCTCTGGACGCCACTGCAGCTTGCCGTGACAGTGATCCACAAACATCGACAACCTGCCAAAGCAACAGGCAAGTGGCATCCGCCAAAAAAGTGAATCCACCGGAATAGAAATAAAAGTAAATTAAAGTCCGAAAAAATATGTCGCCGCGAACGGTCGACGGAAGGTACATGGAGAAGAAGACAAACGTCGACGCACAGCAATAGGAAAAAGTCCCACATTCAGACACACACCAACTGTGAGAGAATGATCACCGCGACACGGCCCCCTTAGTCGCCGCGAGAAAAGAACAAATAACAAGAAAAAAAATAAAGGAGGAACAGAAAGTAAAGCAAACATAAAAGAACTTTCGACGGACAAAACACCATTCACATAACTGTGGGTCATGTGGACGTTTTCGTTAATGTACGGTCCAGTAGAAACACAACGTTACCAAGCCATAAAATCATTATCCAAGAGAAGAAGTCCGTTGGTAAGCAAGGGTTCGTCATAACACGCCAACAGGAATATTGGCAGTAGTATCAGACAGGAAAAGTAAAAATGTCAAGATCGGGTATGTAGTCGTATCAGGTAAGTGACAATTTAGTGAATGCATGGGCCAGGGCAACATGCAAAAAATTGG
The DNA here is from genome assembly GCF_021461395.2 of Schistocerca americana. Lineage (NCBI taxonomy): Eukaryota > Metazoa > Arthropoda > Insecta > Orthoptera > Acrididae > Schistocerca > Schistocerca americana. The sequence continues at coordinate 85,765 of NW_025726120.1, forward strand.
CGAAAGTCGAGGAATAAGCCGATCGACCAAGGGTCAGACGATGTTCCGCCCACAGGTAAGACAGAAAGTCGACGGCAGTAGTCATTTTCAGGGTGAAAATACAAAAAACCGTGTGTCCCAAAATCCAAAGAGTTGCATTCCGTTTGGTGGCCGGATACGCCGCACACTGAGGCACGATGGCGTCCAAAGCTGTCACCTGGCGCCTGTCCACTCTGTTGATTAGACGCACCATGTCACACGCAATATCCCAGACATCACGGAATTTCCGACATTCGAATCGGTGTTCGATGGTGTCCTCCTCAGGACACGCATCACAGACTCCCGAAGGAATCAGATCGATGGAGTGCAGCTTAGCATTAGTCGGAAATGTGCGGTTGACCACTTTATACCATGTTCCGTAAACATGGGGCGGAATAACGGCGGCGGCAAGGTTCCGCCACACCATCCTCCAGTCGTGCTGAGGTAGCCGATACTCCCATTTATTTCTGCTTGGCGATCCCCGAAGAGCGCGCACAACGTCACCGACATTGCACGCACGGACATCACCGAGCACCAGGTAACTGTTATACACATAATACCGGCGGACAAAGTTCAACGTGTACGGAATATGACTGACCGAGACCGGAGCAACCACCGATGGTGGGCGATAGGCATGGAATAAAGCAGCCGTCGGACTGCACGGCCCCTTGTCAAGCACCACGGTAGTCCGCTTCACGAAGAGTGCAGCACATTTGTTGCGAAAATCAACGAAACCCAGCCCCCCCTCCGTCAGACTCAAAGTGCAGGTGGCCAGGGAGACTTTAAATATGTCACCCTTCCACAGCAACCAATAGACCGCCTGTTGAATGGCCCGTTCCAGTTGCTTCGGCACAGGGAGGACTTGTGCCAAATACCATGCTTTGGCCAAAATCTGCGTGTTGATAAGGGTCACTCGTTGACGGAGCGCCAAGTTCCTAGAGGCATACAGTTTCGCAACGGCCCTGACCTTATACAGCGTGGACCGCCAATTAAGAGCTTCCATACGCTGCGTATTGTCGGTCAGAATGACACCAAGGACAGTCTGCCGTGGCTTGACACAAAACCAGTCGCCGCGAACAGTACGCAGGCGAGGTGTAAGAGGGAGTAAAACAGTTTTCCGAGGATTAACGATAGCCCCCGTTGCCCTCTCAAATCGCTGCAGAACACCATGTAACCTGTCAATATCCTCTGGCTGATCGAGGAACACGCCGAGGTCGTCGGCATACGCTCTACAGATCAGCTGATCGTCACCAATGCGTATGCCCCGGCATTCCTGGGCGATACAGCGGAGGAGCGGATCCAACGCCAAAGCGAAGAGCGACATAGACAAGGGGCAGCCCTGGCGAACTGAGCGGCTAATAGGTATAACACGACTGGGAGTTCCGTTTATTACAACCCGTGACGTGGCATTCCTTAAAATATTGTGCACCATCGTCGTCAGTTTAGAACCAAATCCAAAACCGACCAAGACCCGCCGCAGATAGGTGTGACTAATCCGATCGAAAGCGGTTTTGAAGTCGACCAGCATTATCGCAGCCGTCCGGAGCCTGTGACTTTTAACATATCCGATACAATCCCGGTACGCCAGAACAGCATCGAATATGTTACGGTCCCTGACAGCGCAAGTCTGATGGTCACTCACCACCTTTGGCATAACGTTCGTCAACCTGTGCGTGATACACCGCGCTATAATTTTATAGTCGGCGTTCAGCAAGGTTATAGGACGGACATTGTCAAGATTTGGTGTTGCGGCCGATTTTGGAACGAGTGCAATGCGCCCTTCTGAAAATTCCGCAGGAATAGCAACGCCGTTATGGACCTCATTCATAATGGCAATTAAAACATCACTTAAAAGACTGAAAAATTTTAAATAAAATTCGGCAGGAATCCCGTCCAGTCCAGGGGACCGGCCCCTAGGACTGCATTTCACAGCTGTATTTAAGTCATCAAGGGTAAAAGGTTCATTTAAAATGGCTCTATCCTGTCGTGTTAACACACGTGGAACCCTCTGCAAAAAATCGCGCAGCGCCCCGGCGTCGACGTCAACCTGTCGAAAGAGCGTCTCAAAGTGCGCGTGAACTTCGCGCTCAATGGCCGCACCATCGGAGGTGGACGTGCCATCTCGCTGGATCCATTTACGGATGGCCAACCGCTCGCGCCGCCGGCGCTCCCTGCTCAGGTGGTAGAGAGAGAGCGGTTCCCCTTCCACGTCGCCCACCGGTTGGCTCCGCGCGATAGCCCCAACACCCTTCCGACGAAGATCATCGAGGAGCTTGGCTTTGAATTGATTAAAAACCGGAAGCAACTCAGGTGACATTGCGACGCGCTGAGCGATATCCTTTAAACAGTCCTGGTAAAAACGTGCCGTCGACCGACGCCAATGCGCCGCATCGCGGCTAAAATCGATTAAAAAACGCCGAATAGCCGGCTTGGCGACCGCCACCCACCACCCGATAGTACTGCCGTCATCGCCTTTACCACGCAAGAGCTTGCGCCACAACGCAGTAAATTGAGACGTGAGACTGGCATCGTCCAAAAGGCTACAGTTAAATTTCCAAATATTGCGGCGCCGAGGAGGGCGCGCACGCGGCAGGAGAAGCTGACACATGTAACCGCAATGGTCTGAAAAAATAACCGGCAACACGTCCACCTGCCGGACGTGGGCAGCGAGCGGCGAAGACACATAGATCCTGTCCAAGCGACTGTGACCGGTGGCGTAAAAGTGGGTGAAATGCGTCTTATCCGGATGCAGCACACGCCACGTGTCGCGGAGCCGAAAGCTGTCAACCAACGTACGCAATTCCTGGCACCAGTTGGGACGCGGCTCCTGATCACGACCATCAATCACAGCATTAAAATCACCACCGATCACTAAGTCAGTATGATTACGATGGAGAAGTGGACAGAGATCCAGACCATAAAATTTATTCCGCGCTGGCTTGTCACCGGCATGAGCATACACGTTAACAAAGGCAAGACCATTGACGGTACATGCTATAGCGCGGCCATTTGGCAATATTTCAATATTGCTAACATCAAATCCAGGACGGATTAAGATAGCAGTACCAGTCTGTTCGTCGGACATTATATTATCAACGACAGTAAAATCAGAAGTGTCAAATAAAAACAACAGAGCCTGACGCGTAACTTCCTGTAAAAATGCCACATGACAGTGGGAGTCATGTAAAAAAGTGAGCAATGCCGACAACTTGTGCGGATTACTCAACTTGTTAACATTGAGAGTTAAAACATTCCACGAACAACGCTCAGGCTCCATACACAAATAAAATACACAAGCACAAAAAACTCCTCAGTGAAAAACAGTCAGCAGACATAGACGGAATTTCAGCCACCAAAAGGGATAAAATGGTCGCTAATAAAGACGGGAGGAATCCCTGGCAACTGGATCAGGGAACAACAGAGAAGAACATTGATAGAGAAGATATGCCACGAACAATGCTCAGGCCCCATACACAAATAAAATACACATGCACAAAACGCTCCTCACGTCAAAAACAGGCAGCAACATGGACGGAATTTCAGCCAACTTTGTTAAAAAGAGACAGCAAACATGGACGGAATTTCGGCCACCAAAGAAGGATAAAAAGTTCTCTAAAAGACGGGAGTAATTCCCGCCAACTGGATTAGGGGACAACAAGAATCCACTAAGTCTCACCGCCTTCCACATCCTCCGCCCACTCAGTGGGGTACACGGGAGTGGGGGCGGACGCGGTCCCAGAATCTGTGCCACCGGAAGCCACCGACAAAGGAGCAGCAACGGGCATCTCCACGTCGGGAGAAGAAGCCGGCACTCGCTCGGGGGCAGAAGGACAGACACGACGCTTGTGGGTGTCTTCAGCCTTCCGTTTGGTCGGCAATTGCGGCGGCACCGCAGCCAAAGCCGTGTCGGCCGGCAATACCGAATCGTCACCTGCGGGCGGCTGACTTAAAACGGTACGTAAATGTCGAACAGCGACATCACGCTTCTGATCGGCCACGGTGAGATCGTCAGGCAGCGGATGGCGAGAAGCGGCACGCTGGTGGTGTTGCGACTGCTGTGTCGGAGGCCCGGAGCCGGAAGCCTGAGACGGCCGCCGCTCGCGGTCTAGGTCCCGACGCGCGACACGCTGTTGTGAGTCGTGCCGACCAACGCGCGACTGCCGGGAACCGGCGGGCGAACGGTCAATTGGAGACGGACTGCGGTCGGGTCGGGTAAACCCCCTATCAGAGGAAGGCGACCGACCGACACTACGAGCACGTTGCCGGCTAGAACTGCGAGACGGAAATTCATCACGCCGCGGTTTCGGAGTCGCAAAAAATTCCCGCGTCTCCACGGCAGCAGAGCGAACAGGAGCACCGACAGCCACGTCAACTGAGGCAGTCAACGTATCAGAAAATTCCTGTACCGTAACAGGCTGCGGAACAGGGTCCGACACTACATCAGTCGCCGACGCGGGCGTGGGGTCGGACACAGACTCAAGTGAAACACGTGGGAAAGACAAACTTGCGTCAGTCTGCACGGTAGCCGTAGCAGGCGCGGAAACGGCAGACACAGAAGCAAGGTCACAATCGGGAGTGGACACATCCATGGCAACCGCGGCGTCAGCTAGGTTAGCATCGGCCACGCGGCGCGCGGGTGCGGGGGGGGCTGTACCTAAGACCGAAGCAGCGACAGAGGCAAAGCTGGCCCCGCGCAAACCGTCGTCAATCGGTAATTGAACAGGCCGTTTACGTTTAGGACAATCTTGCCGGTAATGACCAACGCCACTACAAAAGGAACAAGTCTGAGGCTGTCCACTATAAGTCACAAACGCACGGTGGCCGTTGACCAAAATAAATGACGGAATGTGCTGTCTGACAACCATTTTCACACTCCGCACACCGTTTTCGACTTGAAACAAATAGGCAGAGGACCACTTTTCCTTAATCACCGACAAAACGGTACCGTACGGCCGCAAATAACGTGAAATGGTATCATTACGTATTTCAAAGGGCAAGTTAAAGATGCGAATTTGCCTAACGCCGAAGCCAGCGTGCGACACAGTCACATTACTAATTTTACCGTCAAGATGTCGAAATTTACGCACACCGTCATTGACAGACACAACAGTATCACACATGTCAGGAGATTTCAATTTTAAAAACACTGAATTAAGGAACGTATCAAACTGTATGCCAAGAACGTCATCATGCCGTAACATCAAGTCCTCTAATATCCAACGGTGAATCTCAAAGGCCGAAGGTTTATCTACTGAACGATCAAATTCACATTGGACGTTATTCTGCCTTTCCTCACTATCATCGTAAATCATTTCCATTACTTACAGTCAGGTAGTAATACAGCCACGAGGCAGAAGAAGCAGACGACACGCGAGGCGCCGCCGGCCCAGTCGCAAAAGGTAAACACAGCACGCCAGGCACCGAGGTGTTGCTGGGCGCGTGCAGCCTTCGACACTAGAGGAGGACGCATCTTGTCCCTGGTGTCCAGCGGAGGGCCTGTGCGGGGTGTGGCAGTGTCGTGCTGGAGGGCGCCACTGGTAGCGATGTGGGCTTCCTCGCCTCGCCTCACACCAGGTGTCTGCGTAGTTCGCAGTGCATTCGCACCATTCCTATCCCTGTCCCCGTCCCGACTTGTCCCGACTTTGCTCGACTGCCGCTCGCTGCCGCTCGGGTCGTGGCCCATATGACAGTACAAGCACGACAAACATCTGCGAGACGGCCGTGGGCCTAACGGGCGTGTCCGAGACGCCGTTTGCGGCGGGTAGGGCAGCGCCGTGCCGTGGAAAGGTGCGAAAACAGGGACGCAGGACACAGGAGGGTCGCCAAAGCATCCATCTCTTCTAGCGACGAAAGAGAAATCTTTGTTTACAAATCTGCAGCCGTACAATGCAACAAAACAATAAGCCCTGACGTATTTCAGAACGTATCTGTCGGTTCGTACTGTTTTGTTATCTCCAGAGACTCTTTGGAAATCTTCCTTGGCACATTCTTCTTCGAGCTGCGGCCATTAATATCGTATCTTATGTTTATTACAGTCGTTTATTTTCAATTATTTTTTTGTTGTTGGAACTTTGCACTGCTACGAAACAGTAGGAGGCCCTGGCTTATTTCAGATCACATCTGTCGATTCGTAGTGTTTCGTTATTGTCAAGGATTTCTTGGCACGTTTAAATTGCTGAAGGAAGCATCTTTGTCACAACGGAAAGGTAGTATGAAAAGAGGGCTGGCAGGGGTAGCGATGCAAAAAGGAGAAAATGTAAGGGAGCCAACAGCACCTTTTTTTTTTTATTGGGCTGCCAGGGGTAGCGACATAATAACAAAAAAAAAAAAGGGAGCCAACAGCACCCGGGTTTCCCAGGCGGTCACCCATCCAAGTACTAACCGGGCCCAATGATGCTTAACTTCGGTAATCGGACGAGAACCGGTGCAATCATCATGGCATGGCCGTTGGCACTCATGTAATGTAGGAGCACGGCAGAATTCGCGTTCGGCTTCTCTCCCAATACACAAAATGTTAGTTTTCCGCCGCATTTGACGAAAGCACTTCCTTCCGCAACAGCCAGCTCCTCGAGGACGGCGCGGGGGGCGCGCCCGGCGTCCCAGCGGAGCGACGGCCGAATTAGCGGGCGCACCGCCGCCTGTGTGAGACGCACTGCTGCTCGTTGCACGTCCTGTCATTCGCTGGGCGCGTGCAGCCTTCGACACTAGAGGAGGACGCATCTTGTCCCTGGTGTCCAGCGGAGGGCCTGTGCGGGGTGTGGCAGTGTCGTGCTGGAGGGCGCCACTGGTAGCGATGTGGGCTTCCTCGCCTCGCCTCGCCTCGCCTCACACCAGGTGTCTGCGTAGTTCGCAGTGCATTCGCACCATTCCTATCCCTGTCCCCGTCCCGACTTGTCCCGACTTTGCTCGACTGCCGCTCGCTGCCGCTCGGGTCGTGGCCCATATGACAGTACAAGCACGACAAACATCTGCGAGACGGCCGTGGGCCTAACGGGCGTGTCCGAGACGCCGTTTGCGGCGGGTAGGGCAGCGCTGTGCCGTGGAAAGGTGCGAAAACAGGGACGCAGGACACAGGAGGGTCGCCAAAGCATCCATCTCTTCTAGCGACGAAAGAGAAATCTCTGTTTACAAATCTGCAGCCGTACAATGCAACAAAACAATAAGCCCTGACGTATTTCAGAACGTATCTGTCGGTTCGTACTGTTTTGTTATCTCCAGAGACTCTTTGGAAATCTTCCTTGGCACATTCTTCTTCGAGCTGCGGCCATTAATATCGTATCTTATGTTTATTACAGTCGTTTATTTTCAATTATTTTTTTGTTGTTGGAACTTTGCACTGCTACGAAACAGTAGGAGGCCCTGGCTTATTTCAGATCACATCTGTCGATTCGTAGTGTTTCGTTATTGTCAAGGATTTCTTGGCACGTTTAAATTGCTGAAGGAAGCATCTTTGTCACAACGGAAAGGTAGTATGAAAAGAGGGCTGGCAGGGGTAGCGATGCAAAAAGGAGAAAATGTAAGGGAGCCAACAGCACCTTTTTTTTTTTATTGGGCTGCCAGGGGTAGCGACATAATAACAAAAAAAAAAAAAGGGAGCCAACAGCACCCGGGTTTCCCAGGCGGTCACCCATCCAAGTACTAACCGGGCCCAATGATGCTTAACTTCGGTGATCGGACGAGAACCGGTGCAATCATCATGGCATGGCCGTTGGCACTCATGTAATGTAGGAGCACGGCAGAATTCGCGTTCGGCTTCTCTCCCAATACACAAAATGTTAGTTTTCCGCCGCATTTGACGAAAGCACTTCCTTCCGCAACAGCCAGCTCCTCGAGGACGGCGCGGGGGGCGCGCCCGGCGTCCCAGCGGAGCGACGGCCGAATTAGCGGGCGCACCGCCGCCTGTGAGAGATGCACTGCTGCTCGTTGCACGTCCTGTCATTCGCTGGGCGCGTGCAGCCTTCGACACTAGCGGAGGACGCATCTTGTCCCTGGTGTCCAGCGGAGGGCCTGTGCGGGGTGTGGCAGTGTCGTGCTGGAGGGCGCCACTGGTAGCGATGTGGGCTTCCTCGCCTCGCCTCACACCAGGTGTCTGCGTGGTTCGCAGTGCATTCGCACCATTCCTATCCCTGTCCCCGTCCCGACTTGTCCCGACTTTGCTCGACTGCCGCTCGCTGCAGCTCGGGTCGTGGCCCATATGACAGTACAAGCACGACAAACATCTGCGAGACGGCCGTGGGCCTAACGGGCGTGTCCGAGACGCCGTTTGCGGCGGGTAGGGCAGCGCCGTGCCGTGGAAAGGTGCGAAAACAGGGACGCAGGACACAGGAGGGTCGCCAAAGCATCCATCTCTTCTAGCGACGAAAGAGAAATCTTTGTTTACAAATCTGCAGCCGTACAATGCAACAAAACAATAAGCCCTGACGTATTTCAGAACGTATCTGTCGGTTCGTACTGTTTTGTTATCTCCAGAGACTCTTTGGAAATCTTCCTTGGCACATTCTTCTTCGAGCTGCGGCCATTAATATCGTATCTTATGTTTATTACAGTCGTTTATTTTCAATTATTTTTTTGTTGTTGGAACTTTGCACTGCTACGAAACAGTAGGAGGCCCTGGCTTATTTCAGATCACATCTGTCGATTCGTAGTGTTTCGTTATTGTCAAGGATTTCTTGGCACGTTTAAATTGCTGAAGGAAGCATCTTTGTCACAACGGAAAGGTAGTATGAAAAGAGGGCTGGCAGGGGTAGCGATGCAAAAAGGAGAAAATGTAAGGGAGCCAACAGCACCTTTTTTTTTTTATTGGGCTGCCAGGGGTAGCGACATAATAACAAAAAAAAAAAAAGGGAGCCAACAGCACCCGGGTTTCCCAGGCGGTCACCCATCCAAGTACTAACCGGGCCCAATGATGCTTAACTTCGGTGATCGGACGAGAACCGGTGCAATCATCATGGTATGGCCGTTGGCACTCATCTAATGTAGGAGCACGGCAGAATTCGCGTTCGGCTTCTCTCCCAATACACAAAATGTTAGTTTTCCGCCGCATTTGACGAAAGCACTTTCTTCCGCAACAGCCAGCTCCTCGAGGACGGCGCGGGGGGCGCGCCCGGTGTCCCAGCGGAGCGACGGCCGAATTAGCGGGCGCACCGCCGCGTGTGAGAGATGCACTGCTGCTCGTTGCACGTCCTGTCATTCGCTGGGCGCGTGCAGCCTTCGACACTAGCGGAGGACGCATCTTGTCCCTGGTGTCCAGCGGAGGGCCTGTGCGGGGTGTGGCAGTGTCGTGCTGGAGGGCGCCACTGGTAGCGATGTGGGCTTCCTCGCCTCGCCTCACACCAGGTGTCTGCGTGGTTCGCAGTGCATTCGCACCATTCCTATCCCTGTCCCCGTCCCGACTTGTCCCGACTTTGCTCGACTGCCGCTCGCTGCCGCTCGGGTCGTGGCCCATATGACAGTACAAGCACGACAAACATCTGCGAGACGGCCGTGGGCCTAACGGGCGTGTCCGAGACGCCGTTTGCGGCGGGTAGGGCAGCGCCGTGCCGTGGAAAGGTGCGAAAACAGGGACGCAGGACACAGGAGGGTCGCCAAAGCATCCATCTCTTCTAGCGACGAAAGAGAAATCTTTGTTTACAAATCTGCAGCCGTACAATGCAACAAAACAATAAGCCCTGACGTATTTCAGAACGTATCTGTCGGTTCGTACTGTTTTGTTATCTCCAGAGACTCTTTGGAAATCTTCCTTGGCACATTCTTCTTCGAGCTGCGGCCATTAATATCGTATCTTATGTTTATTACAGTCGTTTATTTTCAATTATTTTTTTGTTGTTGGAACTTTGCACTGCTACGAAACAGTAGGAGGCCCTGGCTTATTTCAGATCACATCTGTCGATTCGTAGTGTTTCGTTATTGTCAAGGATTTCTTGGCACGTTTAAATTGCTGAAGGAAGCATCTTTGTCACAACGGAAAGGTAGTATGAAAAGAGGGCTGGCAGGGGTAGCGATGCAAAAAGGAGAAAATGTAAGGGAGCCAACAGCACCTTTTTTTTTTTATTGGGCTGCCAGGGGTAGCGACATAATAACAAAAAAAAAAAAAAGGGAGCCAACAGCACCCGGGTTTCCCAGGCGGTCACCCATCCAAGTACTAACCGGGCCCAATGATGCTTAACTTCGGTGATCGGACGAGAACCGGTGCAATCATCATGGTATGGCCGTTGGCACTCATCTAATGTAGGAGCACGGCAGAATTCGCGTTCGGCTTCTCTCCCAATACACAAAATGTTAGTTTTCCGCCGCATTTGACGAAAGCACTTTCTTCCGCAACAGCCAGCTCCTCGAGGACGGCGCGGGGGGCGCGCCCGGTGTCCCAGCGGAGCGACGGCCGAATTAGCGGGCGCACCGCCGCGTGTGAGAGATGCACTGCTGCTCGTTGCACGTCCTGTCATTCGCTGGGCGCGTGCAGCCTTCGACACTAGCGGAGGACGCATCTTGTCCCTGGTGTCCAGCGGAGGGCCTGTGCGGGGTGTGGCAGTGTCGTGCTGGAGGGCGCCACTGGTAGCGATGTGGGCTTCCTCGCCTCGCCTCACACCAGGTGTCTGCGTGGTTCGCAGTGCATTCGCACCATTCCTATCCCTGTCCCCGTCCCGACTTGTCCCGACTTTGCTCGACTGCCGCTCGCTGCCGCTCGGGTCGTGGCCCATATGACAGTACAAGCACGACAAACATCTGCGAGACGGCCGTGGGCCTAACGGGCGTGTCCGAGACGCCGTTTGCGGCGGGTAGGGCAGCGCTGTGCCGTGGAAAGGTGCGAAAACAGGGACGCAGGACACAGGAGGGTCGCCAAAGCATCCATCTCTTCTAGCGACGAAAGAGAAATCTCTGTTTACAAATCTGCAGCCGTACAATGCAACAAAACAATAAGCCCTGACGTATTTCAGAACGTATCTGTCGGTTCGTACTGTTTTGTTATCTCCAGAGACTCTTTGGAAATCTTCCTTGGCACATTCTTCTTCGAGCTGCGGCCATTAATATCGTATCTTATGTTTATTACAGTCGTTTATTTTCAATTATTTTTTTGTTGTTGGAACTTTGCACTGCTACGAAACAGTAGGAGGCCCTGGCTTATTTCAGATCACATCTGTCGATTCGTAGTGTTTCGTTATTGTCAAGGATTTCTTGGCACGTTTAAATTGCTGAAGGAAGCATCTTTGTCACAACGGAAAGGTAGTATGAAAAGAGGGCTGGCAGGGGTAGCGATGCAAAAAGGAGAAAATGTAAGGGAGCCAACAGCACCTTTTTTTTTTTATTGGGCTGCCAGGGGTAGCGACATAATAACAAAAAAAAAAAAGGGAGCCAACAGCACCCGGGTTTCCCAGGCGGTCACCCATCCAAGTACTAACCGGGCCCAATGATGCTTAACTTCGGTGATCGGACGAGAACCGGTGCAATCATCATGGTATGGCCGTTGGCACTCATCTAATGTAGGAGCACGGCAGAATTCGCGTTCGGCTTCTCTCCCAATACACAAAATGTTAGTTTTCCGCCGCATTTGACGAAAGCACTTTCTTCCGCAACAGCCAGCTCCTCGAGGACGGCGCGGGGGGCGCGCCCGGTGTCCCAGCGGAGCGACGGCCGAATTAGCGGGCGCACCGCCGCGTGTGAGAGATGCACTGCTGCTCGTTGCACGTCCTGTCATTCGCTGGGCGCGTGCAGCCTTCGACACTAGCGGAGGACGCATCTTGTCCCTGGTGTCCAGCGGAGGGCCTGTGCGGGGTGTGGCAGTGTCGTGCTGGAGGGCGCCACTGGTAGCGATGTGGGCTTCCTCGCCTCGCCTCACACCAGGTGTCTGCGTGGTTCGCAGTGCATTCGCACCATTCCTATCCCTGTCCCCGTCCCGACTTGTCCCGACTTTGCTCGACTGCCGCTCGCTGCCGCTCGGGTCGTGGCCCATATGACAGTACAAGCACGACAAACATCTGCGAGACGGCCGTGGGCCTAACGGGCGTGTCCGAGACGCCGTTTGCGGCGGGTAGGGCAGCGCTGTGCCGTGGAAAGGTGCGAAAACAGGGACGCAGGACACAGGAGGGTCGCCAAAGCATCCATCTCTTCTAGCGACGAAAGAGAAATCTCTGTTTACAAATCTGCAGCCGTACAATGCAACAAAACAATAAGCCCTGACGTATTTCAGAACGTATCTGTCGGTTCGTACTGTTTTGTTATCTCCAGAGACTCTTTGGAAATCTTCCTTGGCACATTCTTCTTCGAGCTGCGGCCATTAATATCGTATCTTATGTTTATTACAGTCGTTTATTTTCAATTATTTTTTTGTTGTTGGAACTTTGCACTGCTACGAAACAGTAGGAGGCCCTGGCTTATTTCAGATCACATCTGTCGATTCGTAGTGTTTCGTTATTGTCAAGGATTTCTTGGCACGTTTAAATTGCTGAAGGAAGCATCTTTGTCACAACGGAAAGGTAGTATGAAAAGAGGGCTGGCAGGGGTAGCGATGCAAAAAGGAGAAAATGTAAGGGAGCCAACAGCACCTTTTTTTTTTTATTGGGCTGCCAGGGGTAGCGACATAATAACAAAAAAAAAAAAGGGAGCCAACAGCACCCGGGTTTCCCAGGCGGTCACCCATCCAAGTACTAACCGGGCCCAATGATGCTTAACTTCGGTGATCGGACGAGAACCGGTGCAATCATCATGGTATGGCCGTTGGCACTCATCTAATGTAGGAGCACGGCAGAATTCGCGTTCGGCTTCTCTCCCAATACACAAAATGTTAGTTTTCCGCCGCATTTGACGAAAGCACTTTCTTCCGCAACAGCCAGCTCCTCGAGGACGGCGCGGGGGGCGCGCCCGGTGTCCCAGCGGAGCGACGGCCGAATTAGCGGGCGCACCGCCGCGTGTGAGAGATGCACTGCTGCTCGTTGCACGTCCTGTCATTCGCTGGGCGCGTGCAGCCTTCGACACTAGCGGAGGACGCATCTTGTCCCTGGTGTCCAGCGGAGGGCCTGTGCGGGGTGTGGCAGTGTCGTGCTGGAGGGCGCCACTGGTAGCGATGTGGGCTTCCTCGCCTCGCCTCACACCAGGTGTCTGCGTGGTTCGCAGTGCATTCGCACCATTCCTATCCCTGTCCCCGTCCCGACTTGTCCCGACTTTGCTCGACTGCCGCTCGCTGCCGCTCGGGTCGTGGCCCATATGACAGTACAAGCACGACAAACATCTGCGAGACGGCCGTGGGCCTAACGGGCGTGTCCGAGACGCCGTTTGCGGCGGGTAGGGCAGCGCTGTGCCGTGGAAAGGTGCGAAAACAGGGACGCAGGACACAGGAGGGTCGCCAAAGCATCCATCTCTTCTAGCGACGAAAGAGAAATCTCTGTTTACAAATCTGCAGCCGTACAATGCAACAAAACAATAAGCCCTGACGTATTTCAGAACGTATCTGTCGGTTCGTACTGTTTTGTTATCTCCAGAGACTCTTTGGAAATCTTCCTTGGCACATTCTTCTTCGAGCTGCGGCCATTAATATCGTATCTTATGTTTATTACAGTCGTTTATTTTCAATTATTTTTTTGTTGTTGGAACTTTGCACTGCTACGAAACAGTAGGAGGCCCTGGCTTATTTCAGATCACATCTGTCGATTCGTAGTGTTTCGTTATTGTCAAGGATTTCTTGGCACGTTTAAATTGCTGAAGGAAGCATCTTTGTCACAACGGAAAGGTAGTATGAAAAGAGGGCTGGCAGGGGTAGCGATGCAAAAAGGAGAAAATGTAAGGGAGCCAACAGCACCTTTTTTTTTTATTGGGCTGCCAGGGGTAGCGACATAATAACAAAAAAAAAAAAAGGGAGCCAACAGCACCCGGGTTTCCCAGGCGGTCACCCATCCAAGTACTAACCGGGCCCAATGATGCTTAACTTCGGTGATCGGACGAGAACCGGTGCAATCATCATGGTATGGCCGTTGGCACTCATCTAGTGTAGGAGCACGGCAGAATTCGCGTTCGGCTTCTCTCCCAATACACAAAATGTTAGTTTTCCGCCGCATTTGACGAAAGCACTTTCTTCCGCAACAGCCAGCTCCTCGAGGACGGCGCGGGGGGCGCGCCCGGTGTCCCAGCGGAGCGACGGCCGAATTAGCGGGCGCACCGCCGCGTGTGAGAGATGCACTGCTGCTCGTTGCACGTCCTGTCATTCGCTGGGCGCGTGCAGCCTTCGACACTAGCGGAGGACGCATCTTGTCCCTGGTGTCCAGCGGAGGGCCTGTGCGGGGTGTGGCAGTGTCGTGCTGGAGGGCGCCACTGGTAGCGATGTGGGCTTCCTCGCCTCGCCTCACACCAGGTGTCTGCGTGGTTCGCAGTGCATTCGCACCATTCCTATCCCTGTCCCCGTCCCGACTTGTCCCGACTTTGCTCGACTGCCGCTCGCTGCCGCTCGGGTCGTGGCCCATATGACAGTACAAGCACGACAAACATCTGCGAGACGGCCGTGGGCCTAACGGGCGTGTCCGAGACGCCGTTTGCGGCGGGTAGGGCAGCGCTGTGCCGTGGAAAGGTGCGAAAACAGGGACGCAGGACACAGGAGGGTCGCCAAAGCATCCATCTCTTCTAGCGACGAAAGAGAAATCTCTGTTTACAAATCTGCAGCCGTACAATGCAACAAAACAATAAGCCCTGACGTATTTCAGAACGTATCTGTCGGTTCGTACTGTTTTGTTATCTCCAGAGACTCTTTGGAAATCTTCCTTGGCACATTCTTCTTCGAGCTGCGGCCATTAATATCGTATCTTATGTTTATTACAGTCGTTTATTTTCAATTATTTTTTTGTTGTTGGAACTTTGCACTGCTACGAAACAGTAGGAGGCCCTGGCTTATTTCAGATCACATCTGTCGATTCGTAGTGTTTCGTTATTGTCAAGGATTTCTTGGCACGTTTAAATTGCTGAAGGAAGCATCTTTGTCACAACGGAAAGGTAGTATGAAAAGAGGGCTGGCAGGGGTAGCGATGCAAAAAGGAGAAAATGTAAGGGAGCCAACAGCACCTTTTTTTTTTTATTGGGCTGCCA
This sequence comes from Schistocerca americana, assembly GCF_021461395.2. Taxonomy (NCBI): domain Eukaryota; kingdom Metazoa; phylum Arthropoda; class Insecta; order Orthoptera; family Acrididae; genus Schistocerca; species Schistocerca americana. The sequence continues at coordinate 100,846 of NW_025726120.1, forward strand.
GGGGTAGCGACATAATAACAAAAAAAAAAAAGGGAGCCAACAGCACCCGGGTTTCCCAGGCGGTCACCCATCCAAGTACTAACCGGGCCCAATGATGCTTAACTTCGGTGATCGGACGAGAACCGGTGCAATCATCATGGTATGGCCGTTGGCACTCATCTAATGTAGGAGCACGGCAGAATTCGCGTTCGGCTTCTCTCCCAATACACAAAATGTTAGTTTTCCGCCGCATTTGACGAAAGCACTTTCTTCCGCAACAGCCAGCTCCTCGAGGACGGCGCGGGGGGCGCGCCCGGTGTCCCAGCGGAGCGACGGCCGAATTAGCGGGCGCACCGCCGCGTGTGAGAGATGCACTGCTGCTCGTTGCACGTCCTGTCATTCGCTGGGCGCGTGCAGCCTTCGACACTAGCGGAGGACGCATCTTGTCCCTGGTGTCCAGCGGAGGGCCTGTGCGGGGTGTGGCAGTGTCGTGCTGGAGGGCGCCACTGGTAGCGATGTGGGCTTCCTCGCCTCGCCTCACACCAGGTGTCTGCGTGGTTCGCAGTGCATTCGCACCATTCCTATCCCTGTCCCCGTCCCGACTTGTCCCGACTTTGCTCGACTGCCGCTCGCTGCCGCTCGGGTCGTGGCCCATATGACAGTACAAGCACGACAAACATCTGCGAGACGGCCGTGGGCCTAACGGGCGTGTCCGAGACGCCGTTTGCGGCGGGTAGGGCAGCGCTGTGCCGTGGAAAGGTGCGAAAACAGGGACGCAGGACACAGGAGGGTCGCCAAAGCATCCATCTCTTCTAGCGACGAAAGAGAAATCTCTGTTTACAAATCTGCAGCCGTACAATGCAACAAAACAATAAGCCCTGACGTATTTCAGAACGTATCTGTCGGTTCGTACTGTTTTGTTATCTCCAGAGACTCTTTGGAAATCTTCCTTGGCACATTCTTCTTCGAGCTGCGGCCATTAATATCGTATCTTATGTTTATTACAGTCGTTTATTTTCAATTATTTTTTTGTTGTTGGAACTTTGCACTGCTACGAAACAGTAGGAGGCCCTGGCTTATTTCAGATCACATCTGTCGATTCGTAGTGTTTCGTTATTGTCAAGGATTTCTTGGCACGTTTAAATTGCTGAAGGAAGCATCTTTGTCACAACGGAAAGGTAGTATGAAAAGAGGGCTGGCAGGGGTAGCGATGCAAAAAGGAGAAAATGTAAGGGAGCCAACAGCACCTTTTTTTTTTTATTGGGCTGCCAGGGGTAGCGACATAATAACAAAAAAAAAAAAGGGAGCCAACAGCACCCGGGTTTCCCAGGCGGTCACCCATCCAAGTACTAACCGGGCCCAATGATGCTTAACTTCGGTGATCGGACGAGAACCGGTGCAATCATCATGGTATGGCCGTTGGCACTCATCTAATGTAGGAGCACGGCAGAATTCGCGTTCGGCTTCTCTCCCAATACACAAAATGTTAGTTTTCCGCCGCATTTGACGAAAGCACTTTCTTCCGCAACAGCCAGCTCCTCGAGGACGGCGCGGGGGGCGCGCCCGGTGTCCCAGCGGAGCGACGGCCGAATTAGCGGGCGCACCGCCGCGTGTGAGAGATGCACTGCTGCTCGTTGCACGTCCTGTCATTCGCTGGGCGCGTGCAGCCTTCGACACTAGCGGAGGACGCATCTTGTCCCTGGTGTCCAGCGGAGGGCCTGTGCGGGGTGTGGCAGTGTCGTGCTGGAGGGCGCCACTGGTAGCGATGTGGGCTTCCTCGCCTCGCCTCACACCAGGTGTCTGCGTGGTTCGCAGTGCATTCGCACCATTCCTATCCCTGTCCCCGTCCCGACTTGTCCCGACTTTGCTCGACTGCCGCTCGCTGCCGCTCGGGTCGTGGCCCATATGACAGTACAAGCACGACAAACATCTGCGAGACGGCCGTGGGCCTAACGGGCGTGTCCGAGACGCCGTTTGCGGCGGGTAGGGCAGCGCTGTGCCGTGGAAAGGTGCGAAAACAGGGACGCAGGACACAGGAGGGTCGCCAAAGCATCCATCTCTTCTAGCGACGAAAGAGAAATCTCTGTTTACAAATCTGCAGCCGTACAATGCAACAAAACAATAAGCCCTGACGTATTTCAGAACGTATCTGTCGGTTCGTACTGTTTTGTTATCTCCAGAGACTCTTTGGAAATCTTCCTTGGCACATTCTTCTTCGAGCTGCGGCCATTAATATCGTATCTTATGTTTATTACAGTCGTTTATTTTCAATTATTTTTTTGTTGTTGGAACTTTGCACTGCTACGAAACAGTAGGAGGCCCTGGCTTATTTCAGATCACATCTGTCGATTCGTAGTGTTTCGTTATTGTCAAGGATTTCTTGGCACGTTTAAATTGCTGAAGGAAGCATCTTTGTCACAACGGAAAGGTAGTATGAAAAGAGGGCTGGCAGGGGTAGCGATGCAAAAAGGAGAAAATGTAAGGGAGCCAACAGCACCTTTTTTTTTTTATTGGGCTGCCAGGGGTACCGACATAATAACAAAAAAAAAAGGGAGCCAACAACACCCGGGTTTCCCAGGCGGTCACCCATCCAAGTACTAACCGGGCCCAATGATGCTTAACTTCGGTGATCGGACGAGAACCGGTGCAATCATCATGGCATGGCCGTTGGCACTCATGTAATGTAGGAGCACGGCAGAATTCGCGTTCGGCTTCTCTCCCAATACACAAAATGTTAGTTTTCCGCCGCATTTGACGAAAGCACTTCCTTCCGCAACAGCCAGCTCCTCGAGGACGGCGCGGGGGGCGCGCCCGGCGTCCCAGCGGAGCGACGGCCGAATTAGCGGGCGCACCGCCGCCTGTGTGAGACGCACTGCTGCTCGTTGCACGTCCTGTCATTCGCTGGGCGCGTGCAGCCTTCGACACTAGAGGAGGACGCATCTTGTCCCTGGTGTCCAGCGGAGGGCCTGTGCGGGGTGTGGCAGTGTCGTGCTGGAGGGCGCCACTGGTAGCGATGTGGGCTTCCTCGCCTCGCCTCGCCTCGCCTCACACCAGGTGTCTGCGTAGTTCGCAGTGCATTCGCACCATTCCTATCCCTGTCCCCGTCCCGACTTGTCCCGACTTTGCTCGACTGCCGCTCGCTGCCGCTCGGGTCGTGGCCCATATGACAGTACAAGCACGACAAACATCTGCGAGACGGCCGTGGGCCTAACGGGCGTGTCCGAGACGCCGTTTGCGGCGGGTAGGGCAGCGCCGTGCCGTGGAAAGGTGCGCTCGGGTCGTGGCCCATATGACAGTACAAGCACGACAAACATCTGCGAGACCGCCGTGGGCCTAACGGGCGTGTCCGAGACGCCGTTTGCGGCGGGTAGGGCAGCGCCGTGCCGTGGAAAGGTGCGAAAACAGGGACGCAGGACACAGGAGGGCTGCCAAAGCATCCATCTCTTCCAGCGACGAAAGAGAAATTTTTCTTTACAAATCTGCAGCCGTACAATGCAACAAAACAATAAGCCCTGACGTATTTCAGAACGCATCTGTCGGTTCGTACTGTTTTGGTATTTGCGCGGTGCATTCTCGCCTGTCCCCCCTTCCGTCCCGACTTGTCCCGACTTTGCTCGACTGCCGCTCGCTGCCGCTCGGGTCGTGGCCCATATGACAGTACAAGCACGACAAACATCTGCGAGACGGCCGTGGGCCTAACGGGCGTGTCCGAGACGCCGTTTGCGGCGGGTAGGGCAGCGCCGTGCCGTGGAAAGGTGCGAAAACAGGGACGCAGGACACAGGAGGGTCGCCAAAGCATCCATCTCTTCTAGCGACGAAAGAGAAATTTTTGTTTACAAATCTGCAGCCGTACAGTGCAACAAAACAATAAGCCCTGACGTATTTCAGAACGCATCTGTCGGTTCGTACTGTTTTGGTATCTCCAGAGACTATTTGGAAATCTTCCTTGGCACATTCTTCTTCGAGCTCAGGCCATTAATATCATATCTTATATTTATTACAGTCGTTTATTTTCAATTTTTTTTTTTTTGTTGGAACTTTGCACTGCTACGAAACAGTAGGAGGCCCTGGCTTATTTCAGATCACATCTGTCGATTCGTAGTGTTTCGTTATTGTCAAGGATTTCTCGGCACGTTTACATTGCTGAAGGAAGCATCTTTGTCACAACGGAAAGGTAGTATGAAAAGAGGGCTGGCAGGGGTAGCGATGCAAAAAGGAGAAAATGTAAGGGAGCCAACAGCACCTTTTTTTTTTTATTGGGCTGCCAGGGGTACCGACATAATAACAAAAAAAAAAAGGGAGCCAACAACACCCGGGTTTCCCAGGCGGTCACCCATCCAAGTACTAACCGGGCCCAATGATGCTTAACTTCGGTGATCGGACGAGAACCGGTGCAATCATCATGGCATGGCCGTTGGCACTCATGTAATGTAGGAGCACGGCAGAATTCGCGTTCGGCTTCTCTCCCAATACACAAAATGTTAGTTTTCCGCCGCATTTGACGAAAGCACTTCCTTCCGCAACAGCCAGCTCCTCGAGGACGGCGCGGGGGGCGCGCCCGGCGTCCCAGCGGAGCGACGGCCGAATTAGCGGGCGCACCGCCGCCTGTGTGAGACGCACTGCTGCTCGTTGCACGTCCTGTCATTCGCTGGGCGCGTGCAGCCTTCGACACTAGAGGAGGACGCATCTTGTCCCTGGTGTCCAGCGGAGGGCCTGTGCGGGGTGTGGCAGTGTCGTGCTGGAGGGCGCCACTGGTAGCGATGTGGGCTTCCTCGCCTCGCCTCGCCTCGCCTCACACCAGGTGTCTGCGTAGTTCGCAGTGCATTCGCACCATTCCTATCCCTGTCCCCGTCCCGACTTGTCCCGACTTTGCTCGACTGCCGCTCGCTGCCGCTCGGGTCGTGGCCCATATGACAGTACAAGCACGACAAACATCTGCGAGACGGCCGTGGGCCTAACGGGCGTGTCCGAGACGCCGTTTGCGGCGGGTAGGGCAGCGCCGTGCCGTGGAAAGGTGCGCTCGGGTCGTGGCCCATATGACAGTACAAGCACGACAAACATCTGCGAGACCGCCGTGGGCCTAACGGGCGTGTCCGAGACGCCGTTTGCGGCGGGTAGGGCAGCGCCGTGCCGTGGAAAGGTGCGAAAACAGGGACGCAGGACACAGGAGGGCTGCCAAAGCATCCATCTCTTCCAGCGACGAAAGAGAAATTTTTCTTTACAAATCTGCAGCCGTACAATGCAACAAAACAATAAGCCCTGACGTATTTCAGAACGCATCTGTCGGTTCGTACTGTTTTGGTATTTGCGCGGTGCATTCTCGCCTGTCCCCCCTTCCGTCCCGACTTGTCCCGACTTTGCTCGACTGCCGCTCGCTGCCGCTCGGGTCGTGGCCCATATGACAGTACAAGCACGACAAACATCTGCGAGACGGCCGTGGGCCTAACGGGCGTGTCCGAGACGCCGTTTGCGGCGGGTAGGGCAGCGCCGTGCCGTGGAAAGGTGCGAAAACAGGGACGCAGGACACAGGAGGGTCGCCAAAGCATCCATCTCTTCTAGCGACGAAAGAGAAATTTTTGTTTACAAATCTGCAGCCGTACAGTGCAACAAAACAATAAGCCCTGACGTATTTCAGAACGCATCTGTCGGTTCGTACTGTTTTGGTATCTCCAGAGACTATTTGGAAATCTTCCTTGGCACATTCTTCTTCGAGCTCAGGCCATTAATATCATATCTTATATTTATTACAGTCGTTTATTTTCAATTTTTTTTTTTTTGTTGGAACTTTGCACTGCTACGAAACAGTAGGAGGCCCTGGCTTATTTCAGATCACATCTGTCGATTCGTAGTGTTTCGTTATTGTCAAGGATTTCTCGGCACGTTTACATTGCTGAAGGAAGCATCTTTGTCACAACGGAAAGGTAGTATGAAAAGAGGGCTGGCAGGGGTAGCGATGCAAAAAGGAGAAAATGTAAGGGAGCCAACAGCACCTTTTTTTTTTTATTGGGCTGCCAGGGGTACCGACATAATAACAAAAAAAAAAGGGAGCCAACAACACCCGGGTTTCCCAGGCGGTCACCCATCCAAGTACTAACCGGGCCCAATGATGCTTAACTTCGGTGATCGGACGAGAACCGGTGCAATCATCATGGCATGGCCGTTGGCACTCATGTAATGTAGGAGCACGGCAGAATTCGCGTTCGGCTTCTCTCCCAATACACAAAATGTTAGTTTTCCGCCGCATTTGACGAAAGCACTTCCTTCCGCAACAGCCAGCTCCTCGAGGACGGCGCGGGGGGCGCGCCCGGCGTCCCAGCGGAGCGACGGCCGAATTAGCGGGCGCACCGCCGCCTGTGTGAGACGCACTGCTGCTCGTTGCACGTCCTGTCATTCGCTGGGCGCGTGCAGCCTTCGACACTAGAGGAGGACGCATCTTGTCCCTGGTGTCCAGCGGAGGGCCTGTGCGGGGTGTGGCAGTGTCGTGCTGGAGGGCGCCACTGGTAGCGATGTGGGCTTCCTCGCCTCGCCTCGCCTCGCCTCACACCAGGTGTCTGCGTAGTTCGCAGTGCATTCGCACCATTCCTATCCCTGTCCCCGTCCCGACTTGTCCCGACTTTGCTCGACTGCCGCTCGCTGCCGCTCGGGTCGTGGCCCATATGACAGTACAAGCACGACAAACATCTGCGAGACGGCCGTGGGCCTAACGGGCGTGTCCGAGACGCCGTTTGCGGCGGGTAGGGCAGCGCCGTGCCGTGGAAAGGTGCGCTCGGGTCGTGGCCCATATGACAGTACAAGCACGACAAACATCTGCGAGACCGCCGTGGGCCTAACGGGCGTGTCCGAGACGCCGTTTGCGGCGGGTAGGGCAGCGCCGTGCCGTGGAAAGGTGCGAAAACAGGGACGCAGGACACAGGAGGGCTGCCAAAGCATCCATCTCTTCCAGCGACGAAAGAGAAATTTTTCTTTACAAATCTGCAGCCGTACAATGCAACAAAACAATAAGCCCTGACGTATTTCAGAACGCATCTGTCGGTTCGTACTGTTTTGGTATTTGCGCGGTGCATTCTCGCCTGTCCCCCCTTCCGTCCCGACTTGTCCCGACTTTGCTCGACTGCCGCTCGCTGCCGCTCGGGTCGTGGCCCATATGACAGTACAAGCACGACAAACATCTGCGAGACGGCCGTGGGCCTAACGGGCGTGTCCGAGACGCCGTTTGCGGCGGGTAGGGCAGCGCCGTGCCGTGGAAAGGTGCGAAAACAGGGACGCAGGACACAGGAGGGTCGCCAAAGCATCCATCTCTTCTAGCGACGAAAGAGAAATTTTTGTTTACAAATCTGCAGCCGTACAGTGCAACAAAACAATAAGCCCTGACGTATTTCAGAACGCATCTGTCGGTTCGTACTGTTTTGGTATCTCCAGAGACTATTTGGAAATCTTCCTTGGCACATTCTTCTTCGAGCTCAGGCCATTAATATCATATCTTATATTTATTACAGTCGTTTATTTTCAATTTTTTTTTTTTTGTTGGAACTTTGCACTGCTACGAAACAGTAGGAGGCCCTGGCTTATTTCAGATCACATCTGTCGATTCGTAGTGTTTCGTTATTGTCAAGGATTTCTCGGCACGTTTACATTGCTGAAGGAAGCATCTTTGTCACAACGGAAAGGTAGTATGAAAAGAGGGCTGGCAGGGGTAGCGATGCAAAAAGGAGAAAATGTAAGGGAGCCAACAGCACCTTTTTTTTTTTATTGGGCTGCCAGGGGTACCGACATAATAACAAAAAAAAAAGGGAGCCAACAACACCCGGGTTTCCCAGGCGGTCACCCATCCAAGTACTAACCGGGCCCAATGATGCTTAACTTCGGTGATCGGACGAGAACCGGTGCAATCATCATGGCATGGCCGTTGGCACTCATGTAATGTAGGAGCACGGCAGAATTCGCGTTCGGCTTCTCTCCCAATACACAAAATGTTAGTTTTCCGCCGCATTTGACGAAAGCACTTCCTTCCGCAACAGCCAGCTCCTCGAGGACGGCGCGGGGGGCGCGCCCGGCGTCCCAGCGGAGCGACGGCCGAATTAGCGGGCGCACCGCCGCCTGTGTGAGACGCACTGCTGCTCGTTGCACGTCCTGTCATTCGCTGGGCGCGTGCAGCCTTCGACACTAGAGGAGGACGCATCTTGTCCCTGGTGTCCAGCGGAGGGCCTGTGCGGGGTGTGGCAGTGTCGTGCTGGAGGGCGCCACTGGTAGCGATGTGGGCTTCCTCGCCTCGCCTCGCCTCGCCTCACACCAGGTGTCTGCGTAGTTCGCAGTGCATTCGCACCATTCCTATCCCTGTCCCCGTCCCGACTTGTCCCGACTTTGCTCGACTGCCGCTCGCTGCCGCTCGGGTCGTGGCCCATATGACAGTACAAGCACGACAAACATCTGCGAGACGGCCGTGGGCCTAACGGGCGTGTCCGAGACGCCGTTTGCGGCGGGTAGGGCAGCGCCGTGCCGTGGAAAGGTGCGCTCGGGTCGTGGCCCATATGACAGTACAAGCACGACAAACATCTGCGAGACCGCCGTGGGCCTAACGGGCGTGTCCGAGACGCCGTTTGCGGCGGGTAGGGCAGCGCCGTGCCGTGGAAAGGTGCGAAAACAGGGACGCAGGACACAGGAGGGCTGCCAAAGCATCCATCTCTTCCAGCGACGAAAGAGAAATTTTTCTTTACAAATCTGCAGCCGTACAATGCAACAAAACAATAAGCCCTGACGTATTTCAGAACGCATCTGTCGGTTCGTACTGTTTTGGTATTTGCGCGGTGCATTCTCGCCTGTCCCCCCTTCCGTCCCGACTTGTCCCGACTTTGCTCGACTGCCGCTCGCTGCCGCTCGGGTCGTGGCCCATATGACAGTACAAGCACGACAAACATCTGCGAGACGGCCGTGGGCCTAACGGGCGTGTCCGAGACGCCGTTTGCGGCGGGTAGGGCAGCGCCGTGCCGTGGAAAGGTGCGAAAACAGGGACGCAGGACACAGGAGGGTCGCCAAAGCATCCATCTCTTCTAGCGACGAAAGAGAAATTTTTGTTTACAAATCTGCAGCCGTACAGTGCAACAAAACAATAAGCCCTGACGTATTTCAGAACGCATCTGTCGGTTCGTACTGTTTTGGTATCTCCAGAGACTATTTGGAAATCTTCCTTGGCACATTCTTCTTCGAGCTCAGGCCATTAATATCATATCTTATATTTATTACAGTCGTTTATTTTCAATTTTTTTTTTTGTTGGAACTTTGCACTGCTACGAAACAGTAGGAGGCCCTGGCTTATTTCAGATCACATCTGTCGATTCGTAGTGTTTCGTTATTGTCAAGGATTTCTCGGCACGTTTACATTGCTGAAGGAAGCATCTTTGTCACAACGGAAAGGTAGTATGAAAAGAGGGCTGACAGGGGTAGCGATGCAAAAAGGAGAAAATGTAAGGGAGCCAACAGCACCTTTTTTTTTTATTGGGCTGCCAGGGGTACCGACATAATAACAAAAAAAAAAGGGAGCCAACAACACCCAGGTTTCCCAGGCGGTCACCCATCCAAGTACTAACCGGGCCCAATGATGCTTAACTTCGGTGATCGGACGAGAACCGGTGCAATCATCATGGTATGGCCGTTGGCACTCATGTAATGTAGGAGCACGGCAGAATTCGCGTTCGGCTTCTCTCCCAATACACAAAATGTTAGTTTTCCGCCGCATTTGACGAAAGCACTTCCTTCCGCAACAGCCAGCTCCTCGAGGACGGCGCGGGGGGCGCGCCCGGCGTCCCAGCGGAGCGACGGCCGAATTAGCGGGCGCACCGCCGCCTGTGTGAGACGCACTGCTGCTCGTTGCACGTCCTGTCATTCGCTGGGCGCGTGCAGCCTTCGACACTAGAGGAGGACGCATCTTGTCCCTGGTGTCCAGCGGAGGGCCTGTGCGGGGTGTGGCAGTGTCGTGCTGGAGGGCGCCACTGGTAGCGATGTGGGCTTCCTCGCCTCGCCTCGCCTCGCCTCACACCAGGTGTCTGCGTAGTTCGCAGTGCATTCGCACCATTCCTATCCCTGTCCCCGTCCCGACTTGTCCCGACTTTGCTCGACTGCCGCTCGCTGCCGCTCGGGTCGTGGCCCATATGACAGTACAAGCACGACAAACATCTGCGAGACGGCCGTGGGCCTAACGGGCGTGTCCGAGACGCCGTTTGCGGCGGGTAGGGCAGCGCCGTGCCGTGGAAAGGTGCGCTCGGGTCGTGGCCCATATGACAGTACAAGCACGACAAACATCTGCGAGACCGCCGTGGGCCTAACGGGCGTGTCCGAGACGCCGTTTGCGGCGGGTAGGGCAGCGCCGTGCCGTGGAAAGGTGCGAAAACAGGGACGCAGGACACAGGAGGGCTGCCAAAGCATCCATCTCTTCCAGCGACGAAAGAGAAATTTTTCTTTACAAATCTGCAGCCGTACAATGCAACAAAACAATAAGCCCTGACGTATTTCAGAACGCATCTGTCGGTTCGTACTGTTTTGGTATTTGCGCGGTGCATTCTCGCCTGTCCCCCCTTCCGTCCCGACTTGTCCCGACTTTGCTCGACTGCCGCTCGCTGCCGCTCGGGTCGTGGCCCATATGACAGTACAAGCACGACAAACATCTGCGAGACGGCCGTGGGCCTAACGGGCGTGTCCGAGACGCCGTTTGCGGCGGGTAGGGCAGCGCCGTGCCGTGGAAAGGTGCGAAAACAGGGACGCAGGACACAGGAGGGTCGCCAAAGCATCCATCTCTTCTAGCGACGAAAGAGAAATTTTTGTTTACAAATCTGCAGCCGTACAGTGCAACAAAACAATAAGCCCTGACGTATTTCAGAACGCATCTGTCGGTTCGTACTGTTTTGGTATCTCCAGAGACTATTTGGAAATCTTCCTTGGCACATTCTTCTTCGAGCTCAGGCCATTAATATCATATCTTATATTTATTACAGTCGTTTATTTTCAATTTTTTTTTTTTGTTGGAACTTTGCACTGCTACGAAACAGTAGGAGGCCCTGGCTTATTTCAGATCACATCTGTCGATTCGTAGTGTTTCGTTATTGTCAAGGATTTCTCGGCACGTTTACATTGCTGAAGGAAGCATCTTTGTCACAACGGAAAGGTAGTATGAAAAGAGGGCTGACAGGGGTAGCGATGCAAAAAGGAGAAAATGTAAGGGAGCCAACAGCATCTTTTTTTTTTTTATTGGGCTGCCAGGGGTACCGACATAATAACAAAAAAAAAAGGGAGCCAACAACACCCAGGTTTCCCAGGCGGTCACCCATCCAAGTACTAACCGGGCCCAATGATGCTTAACTTCGGTGATCGGACGAGAACCGGTGCAATCATCATGGTATGGCCGTTGGCACTCATGTAATGTAGGAGCACGGCAGAATTCGCGTTCGGCTTCTCTCCCAATACACAAAATGTTAGTTTTCCGCCGCATTTGACGAAAGCACTTCCTTCCGCAACAGCCAGCTCCTCGAGGACGGCGCGGGGGGCGCGCCCGGCGTCCCAGCGGAGCGACGGCCGAATTAGCGGGCGCACCGCCGCCTGTGTGAGACGCACTGCTGCTCGTTGCACGTCCTGTCATTCGCTGGGCGCGTGCAGCCTTCGACACTAGAGGAGGACGCATCTTGTCCCTGGTGTCCAGCGGAGGGCCTGTGCGGGGTGTGGCAGTGTCGTGCTGGAGGGCGCCACTGGTAGCGATGTGGGCTTCCTCGCCTCGCCTCGCCTCGCCTCACACCAGGTGTCTGCGTAGTTCGCAGTGCATTCGCACCATTCCTATCCCTGTCCCCGTCCCGACTTGTCCCGACTTTGCTCGACTGCCGCTCGCTGCCGCTCGGGTCGTGGCCCATATGACAGTACAAGCACGACAAACATCTGCGAGACGGCCGTGGGCCTAACGGGCGTGTCCGAGACGCCGTTTGCGGCGGGTAGGGCAGCGCCGTGCCGTGGAAAGGTGCGCTCGGGTCGTGGCCCATATGACAGTACAAGCACGACAAACATCTGCGAGACCGCCGTGGGCCTAACGGGCGTGTCCGAGACGCCGTTTGCGGCGGGTAGGGCAGCGCCGTGCCGTGGAAAGGTGCGAAAACAGGGACGCAGGACACAGGAGGGTCGCCAAAGCATCCATCTCTTCTAGCGACGAAAGAGAAATTTTTGTTTACAAATCTGCAGCCGTACAGTGCAACAAAACAATAAGCCCTGACGTATTTCAGAACGCATCTGTCGGTTCGTACTGTTTTGGTATCTCCAGAGACTATTTGGAATTCTTCCTTGGCACATTCTTCTTCGAGCTCAGGCCATTAATATCATATCTTATATTTATTACAGTCGTTTATTTTCAATTTTTTTTTTTTTGTTGGAACTTTGCACTGCTACGAAACAGTAGGAGGCCCTGGCTTATTTCAGATCACATCTGTCGATTCGTAGTGTTTCGTTATTGTCAAGGATTTCTCGGCACGTTTACATTGCTGAAGGAAGCATCTTTGTCACAACGGAAAGGTAGTATGAAAAGAGGGCTGGCAGGGGTAGCGATGCAAAAAGGAGAAAATGTAAGGGAGCCAACAGCACCTTTTTTTTTTTATTGGGCTGCCAGGGGTACCGACATAATAACAAAAAAAAAAGGGAGCCAACAACACCCGGGTTTCCCAGGCGGTCACCCATCCAAGTACTAACCGGGCCCAATGATGCTTAACTTCGGTGATCGGACGAGAACCGGTGCAATCATCATGGCATGGCCGTTGGCACTCATGTAATGTAGGAGCACGGCAGAATTCGCGTTCGGCTTCTCTCCCAATACACAAAATGTTAGTTTTCCGCCGCATTTGACGAAAGCACTTCCTTCCGCAACAGCCAGCTCCTCGAGGACGGCGCGGGGGGCGCGCCCGGCGTCCCAGCGGAGCGACGGCCGAATTAGCGGGCGCACCGCCGCCTGTGTGAGACGCACTGCTGCTCGTTGCACGTCCTGTCATTCGCTGGGCGCGTGCAGCCTTCGACACTAGAGGAGGACGCATCTTGTCCCTGGTGTCCAGCGGAGGGCCTGTGCGGGGTGTGGCAGTGTCGTGCTGGAGGGCGCCACTGGTAGCGATGTGGGCTTCCTCGCCTCGCCTCGCCTCGCCTCACACCAGGTGTCTGCGTAGTTCGCAGTGCATTCGCACCATTCCTATCCCTGTCCCCGTCCCGACTTGTCCCGACTTTGCTCGACTGCCGCTCGCTGCCGCTCGGGTCGTGGCCCATATGACAGTACAAGCACGACAAACATCTGCGAGACGGCCGTGGGCCTAACGGGCGTGTCCGAGACGCCGTTTGCGGCGGGTAGGGCAGCGCCGTGCCGTGGAAAGGTGCGCTCGGGTCGTGGCCCATATGACAGTACAAGCACGACAAACATCTGCGAGACCGCCGTGGGCCTAACGGGCGTGTCCGAGACGCCGTTTGCGGCGGGTAGGGCAGCGCCGTGCCGTGGAAAGGTGCGAAAACAGGGACGCAGGACACAGGAGGGTCGCCAAAGCATCCATCTCTTCTAGCGACGAAAGAGAAATTTTTGTTTACAAATCTGCAGCCGTACAGTGCAACAAAACAATAAGCCCTGACGTATTTCAGAACGCATCTGTCGGTTCGTACTGTTTTGGTATCTCCAGAGACTATTTGGAATTCTTCCTTGGCACATTCTTCTTCGAGCTCAGGCCATTAATATCATATCTTATATTTATTACAGTCGTTTATTTTCAATTTTTTTTTTTTTGTTGGAACTTTGCACTGCTACGAAACAGTAGGAGGCCCTGGCTTATTTCAGATCACATCTGTCGATTCGTAGTGTTTCGTTATTGTCAAGGATTTCTCGGCACGTTTACATTGCTGAAGGAAGCATCTTTGTCACAACGGAAAGGTAGTATGAAAAGAGGGCTGGCAGGGGTAGCGATGCAAAAAGGAGAAAATGTAAGGGAGCCAACAGCACCTTTTTTTTTTTATTGGGCTGCCAGGGGTACCGACATAATAACAAAAAAAAAAGGGAGCCAACAACACCCGGGTTTCCCAGGCGGTCACCCATCCAAGTACTAACCGGGCCCAATGATGCTTAACTTCGGTGATCGGACGAGAACCGGTGCAATCATCATGGCATGGCCGTTGGCACTCATGTAATGTAGGAGCACGGCAGAATTCGCGTTCGGCTTCTCTCCCAATACACAAAATGTTAGTTTTCCGCCGCATTTGACGAAAGCACTTCCTTCCGCAACAGCCAGCTCCTCGAGGACGGCGCGGGGGGCGCGCCCGGCGTCCCAGCGGAGCGACGGCCGAATTAGCGGGCGCACCGCCGCCTGTGTGAGACGCACTGCTGCTCGTTGCACGTCCTGTCATTCGCTGGGCGCGTGCAGCCTTCGACACTAGAGGAGGACGCATCTTGTCCCTGGTGTCCAGCGGAGGGCCTGTGCGGGGTGTGGCAGTGTCGTGCTGGAGGGCGCCACTGGTAGCGATGTGGGCTTCCTCGCCTCGCCTCGCCTCGCCTCACACCAGGTGTCTGCGTAGTTCGCAGTGCATTCGCACCATTCCTATCCCTGTCCCCGTCCCGACTTGTCCCGACTTTGCTCGACTGCCGCTCGCTGCCGCTCGGGTCGTGGCCCATATGACAGTACAAGCACGACAAACATCTGCGAGACGGCCGTGGGCCTAACGGGCGTGTCCGAGACGCCGTTTGCGGCGGGTAGGGCAGCGCCGTGCCGTGGAAAGGTGCGCTCGGGTCGTGGCCCATATGACAGTACAAGCACGACAAACATCTGCGAGACCGCCGTGGGCCTAACGGGCGTGTCCGAGACGCCGTTTGCGGCGGGTAGGGCAGCGCCGTGCCGTGGAAAGGTGCGAAAACAGGGACGCAGGACACAGGAGGGTCGCCAAAGCATCCATCTCTTCTAGCGACGAAAGAGAAATTTTTGTTTACAAATCTGCAGCCGTACAGTGCAACAAAACAATAAGCCCTGACGTATTTCAGAACGCATCTGTCGGTTCGTACTGTTTTGGTATCTCCAGAGACTATTTGGAATTCTTCCTTGGCACATTCTTCTTCGAGCTCAGGCCATTAATATCATATCTTATATTTATTACAGTCGTTTATTTTCAATTTTTTTTTTTTTGTTGGAACTTTGCACTGCTACGAAACAGTAGGAGGCCCTGGCTTATTTCAGATCACATCTGTCGATTCGTAGTGTTTCGTTATTGTCAAGGATTTCTCGGCACGTTTACATTGCTGAAGGAAGCATCTTTGTCACAACGGAAAGGTAGTATGAAAAGAGGGCTGGCAGGGGTAGCGATGCAAAAAGGAGAAAATGTAAGGGAGCCAACAGCACCTTTTTTTTTTTATTGGGCTGCCAGGGGTACCGACATAATAACAAAAAAAAAAGGGAGCCAACAACACCCGGGTTTCCCAGGCGGTCACCCATCCAAGTACTAACCGGGCCCAATGATGCTTAACTTCGGTGATCGGACGAGAACCGGTGCAATCATCATGGCATGGCCGTTGGCACTCATGTAATGTAGGAGCACGGCAGAATTCGCGTTCGGCTTCTCTCCCAATACACAAAATGTTAGTTTTCCGCCGCATTTGACGAAAGCACTTCCTTCCGCAACAGCCAGCTCCTCGAGGACGGCGCGGGGGGCGCGCCCGGCGTCCCAGCGGAGCGACGGCCGAATTAGCGGGCGCACCGCCGCCTGTGTGAGACGCACTGCTGCTCGTTGCACGTCCTGTCATTCGCTGGGCGCGTGCAGCCTTCGACACTAGAGGAGGACGCATCTTGTCCCTGGTGTCCAGCGGAGGGCCTGTGCGGGGTGTGGCAGTGTCGTGCTGGAGGGCGCCACTGGTAGCGATGTGGGCTTCCTCGCCTCGCCTCACACCAGGTGTCTGCGTGGTTCGCAGTGCATTCGCACCATTCCTATCCCTGTCCCCGTCCCGACTTGTCCCGACTTTGCTCGACTGCCGCTCGCTGCCGCTCGGGTCGTGGCCCATATGACAGTACAAGCACGACAAACATCTGCGAGACGGCCGTGGGCCTAACGGGCGTGTCCGAGACGCCGTTTGCGGCGGGTAGGGCAGCGCCGTGCCGTGGAAAGGTGCGCTCGGGTCGTGGCCCATATGACAGTACAAGCACGACAAACATCTGCGAGACCGCCGTGGGCCTAACGGGCGTGTCCGAGACGCCGTTTGCGGCGGGTAGGGCAGCGCCGTGCCGTGGAAAGGTGCGAAAACAGGGACGCAGGACACAGGAGGGTCGCCAAAGCATCCATCTCTTCTAGCGACGAAAGAGAAATTTTTGTTTACAAATCTGCAGCCGTACAGTGCAACAAAACAATAAGCCCTGACGTATTTCAGAACGCATCTGTCGGTTCGTACTGTTTTGGTATCTCCAGAGACTATTTGGAATTCTTCCTTGGCACATTCTTCTTCGAGCTCAGGCCATTAATATCATATCTTATATTTATTACAGTCGTTTATTTTCAATTTTTTTTTTTTTGTTGGAACTTTGCACTGCTACGAAACAGTAGGAGGCCCTGGCTTATTTCAGATCACATCTGTCGATTCGTAGTGTTTCGTTATTGTCAAGGATTTCTCGGCACGTTTACATTGCTGAAGGAAGCATCTTTGTCACAACGGAAAGGTAGTATGAAAAGAGGGCTGGCAGGGGTAGCGATGCAAAAAGGAGAAAATGTAAGGGAGCCAACAGCACCTTTTTTTTTTTATTGGGCTGCCAGGGGTACCGACATAATAACAAAAAAAAAAGGGAGCCAACAACACCCGGGTTTCCCAGGCGGTCACCCATCCAAGTACTAACCGGGCCCAATGATGCTTAACTTCGGTGATCGGACGAGAACCGGTGCAATCATCATGGCATGGCCGTTGGCACTCATGTAATGTAGGAGCACGGCAGAATTCGCGTTCGGCTTCTCTCCCAATACACAAAATGTTAGTTTTCCGCCGCATTTGACGAAAGCACTTCCTTCCGCAACAGCCAGCTCCTCGAGGACGGCGCGGGGGGCGCGCCCGGCGTCCCAGCGGAGCGACGGCCGAATTAGCGGGCGCACCGCCGCCTGTGTGAGACGCACTGCTGCCCGTTGCACGTCCTGTCATTCGCTGGGCGCGTGCAGCCTTCGACACTAGAGGAGGACGCATCTTGTCCCTGGTGTCCAGCGGAGGGCCTGTGCGGGGTGTGGCAGTGTCGTGCTGGAGGGCGCCACTGGTAGCGATGTGGGCTTCCTCGCCTCGCCTCGCCTCGCCTCACACCAGGTGTCTGCGTAGTTCGCAGTGCATTCGCACCATTCCTATCCCTGTCCCCGTCCCGACTTGTCCCGACTTTGCTCGACTGCCGCTCGCTGCCGCTCGGGTCGTGGCCCATATGACAGTACAAGCACGACAAACATCTGCGAGACGGCCGTGGGCCTAACGGGCGTGTCCGAGACGCCGTTTGCGGCGGGTAGGGCAGCGCCGTGCCGTGGAAAGGTGCGCTCGGGTCGTGGCCCATATGACAGTACAAGCACGACAAACATCTGCGAGACCGCCGTGGGCCTAACGGGCGTGTCCGAGACGCCGTTTGCGGCGGGTAGGGCAGCGCCGTGCCGTGGAAAGGTGCGAAAACAGGGACGCAGGACACAGGAGGGTCGCCAAAGCATCCATCTCTTCTAGCGACGAAAGAGAAATTTTTGTTTACAAATCTGCAGCCGTACAGTGCAACAAAACAATAAGCCCTGACGTATTTCAGAACGCATCTGTCGGTTCGTACTGTTTTGGTATCTCCAGAGACTATTTGGAATTCTTCCTTGGCACATTCTTCTTCGAGCTCAGGCCATTAATATCATATCTTATATTTATTACAGTCGTTTATTTTCAATTTTTTTTTTTTTGTTGGAACTTTGCACTGCTACGAAACAGTAGGAGGCCCTGGCTTATTTCAGATCACATCTGTCGATTCGTAGTGTTTCGTTATTGTCAAGGATTTCTCGGCACGTTTACATTGCTGAAGGAAGCATCTTTGTCACAACGGAAAGGTAGTATGAAAAGAGGGCTGGCAGGGGTAGCGATGCAAAAAGGAGAAAATGTAAGGGAGCCAACAGCACCTTTTTTTTTTATTGGGCTGCCAGGGGTACCGACATAATAACAAAAAAAAAAGGGAGCCAACAACACCCGGGTTTCCCAGGCGGTCACCCATCCAAGTACTAACCGGGCCCAATGATGCTTAACTTCGGTGATCGGACGAGAACCGGTGCAATCATCATGGCATGGCCGTTGGCACTCATGTAATGTAGGAGCACGGCAGAATTCGCGTTCGGCTTCTCTCCCAATACACAAAATGTTAGTTTTCCGCCGCATTTGACGAAAGCACTTCCTTCCGCAACAGCCAGCTCCTCGAGGACGGCGCGGGGGGCGCGCCCGGCGTCCCAGCGGAGCGACGGCCGAATTAGCGGGCGCACCGCCGCCTGTGTGAGACGCACTGCTGCTCGTTGCACGTCCTGTCATTCGCTGGGCGCGTGCAGCCTTCGACACTAGAGGAGGACGCATCTTGTCCCTGGTGTCCAGCGGAGGGCCTGTGCGGGGTGTGGCAGTGTCGTGCTGGAGGGCGCCACTGGTAGCGATGTGGGCTTCCTCGCCTCGCCTCGCCTCGCCTCACACCAGGTGTCTGCGTAGTTCGCAGTGCATTCGCACCATTCCTATCCCTGTCCCCGTCCCGACTTGTCCCGACTTTGCTCGACTGCCGCTCGCTGCCGCTCGGGTCGTGGCCCATATGACAGTACAAGCACGACAAACATCTGCGAGACGGCCGTGGGCCTAACGGGCGTGTCCGAGACGCCGTTTGCGGCGGGTAGGGCAGCGCCGTGCCGTGGAAAGGTGCGCTCGGGTCGTGGCCCATATGACAGTACAAGCACGACAAACATCTGCGAGACCGCCGTGGGCCTAACGGGCGTGTCCGAGACGCCGTTTGCGGCGGGTAGGGCAGCGCCGTGCCGTGGAAAGGTGCGAAAACAGGGACGCAGGACACAGGAGGGCTGCCAAAGCATCCATCTCTTCCAGCGACGAAAGAGAAATTTTTCTTTACAAATCTGCAGCCGTACAATGCAACAAAACAATAAGCCCTGACGTATTTCAGAACGCATCTGTCGGTTCGTACTGTTTTGGTATTTGCGCGGTGCATTCTCGCCTGTCCCCCCTTCCGTCCCGACTTGTCCCGACTTTGCTCGACTGCCGCTCGCTGCCGCTCGGGTCGTGGCCCATATGACAGTACAAGCACGACAAACATCTGCGAGACGGCCGTGGGCCTAACGGGCGTGTCCGAGACGCCGTTTGCGGCGGGTAGGGCAGCGCCGTGCCGTGGAAAGGTGCGCTCGGGTCGTGGCCCATATGACAGTACAAGCACGACAAACATCTGCGAGACCGCCGTGGGCCTAACGGGCGTGTCCGAGACGCCGTTTGCGGCGGGTAGGGCAGCGCCGTGCCGTGGAAAGGTGCGAAAACAGGGACGCAGGACACAGGAGGGTCGCCAAAGCATCCATCTCTTCTAGCGACGAAAGAGAAATTTTTGTTTACAAATCTGCAGCCGTACAGTGCAACAAAACAATAAGCCCTGACGTATTTCAGAACGCATCTGTCGGTTCGTACTGTTTTGGTATCTCCAGAGACTATTTGGAATTCTTCCTTGGCACATTCTTCTTCGAGCTCAGGCCATTAATATCATATCTTATATTTATTACAGTCGTTTATTTTCAATTTTTTTTTTTTGTTGGAACTTTGCACTGCTACGAAACAGTAGGAGGCCCTGGCTTATTTCAGATCACATCTGTCGATTCGTAGTGTTTCGTTATTGTCAAGGATTTCTCGGCACGTTTACATTGCTGAAGGAAGCATCTTTGTCACAACGGAAAGGTAGTATGAAAAGAGGGCTGGCAGGGGTAGCGATGCAAAAAGGAGAAAATGTAAGGGAGCCAACAGCACCTTTTTTTTTTTATTGGGCTGCCAGGGGTACCGACATAATAACAAAAAAAAAAGGGAGCCAACAACACCCGGGTTTCCCAGGCGGTCACCCATCCAAGTACTAACCGGGCCCAATGATGCTTAACTTCGGTGATCGGACGAGAACCGGTGCAATCATCATGGCATGGCCGTTGGCACTCATGTAATGTAGGAGCACGGCAGAATTCGCGTTCGGCTTCTCTCCC
Organism: Schistocerca americana; assembly: GCF_021461395.2. Lineage (NCBI taxonomy): Eukaryota > Metazoa > Arthropoda > Insecta > Orthoptera > Acrididae > Schistocerca > Schistocerca americana. Next base: position 121,054 of record NW_025726120.1, read on the forward strand.
AATACACAAAATGTTAGTTTTCCGCCGCATTTGACGAAAGCACTTCCTTCCGCAACAGCCAGCTCCTCGAGGACGGCGCGGGGGGCGCGCCCGGCGTCCCAGCGGAGCGACGGCCGAATTAGCGGGCGCACCGCCGCCTGTGTGAGACGCACTGCTGCCCGTTGCACGTCCTGTCATTCGCTGGGCGCGTGCAGCCTTCGACACTAGAGGAGGACGCATCTTGTCCCTGGTGTCCAGCGGAGGGCCTGTGCGGGGTGTGGCAGTGTCGTGCTGGAGGGCGCCACTGGTAGCGATGTGGGCTTCCTCGCCTCGCCTCGCCTCGCCTCACACCAGGTGTCTGCGTAGTTCGCAGTGCATTCGCACCATTCCTATCCCTGTCCCCGTCCCGACTTGTCCCGACTTTGCTCGACTGCCGCTCGCTGCCGCTCGGGTCGTGGCCCATATGACAGTACAAGCACGACAAACATCTGCGAGACGGCCGTGGGCCTAACGGGCGTGTCCGAGACGCCGTTTGCGGCGGGTAGGGCAGCGCCGTGCCGTGGAAAGGTGCGCTCGGGTCGTGGCCCATATGACAGTACAAGCACGACAAACATCTGCGAGACCGCCGTGGGCCTAACGGGCGTGTCCGAGACGCCGTTTGCGGCGGGTAGGGCAGCGCCGTGCCGTGGAAAGGTGCGAAAACAGGGACGCAGGACACAGGAGGGTCGCCAAAGCATCCATCTCTTCTAGCGACGAAAGAGAAATTTTTGTTTACAAATCTGCAGCCGTACAGTGCAACAAAACAATAAGCCCTGACGTATTTCAGAACGCATCTGTCGGTTCGTACTGTTTTGGTATCTCCAGAGACTATTTGGAATTCTTCCTTGGCACATTCTTCTTCGAGCTCAGGCCATTAATATCATATCTTATATTTATTACAGTCGTTTATTTTCAATTTTTTTTTTTTTGTTGGAACTTTGCACTGCTACGAAACAGTAGGAGGCCCTGGCTTATTTCAGATCACATCTGTCGATTCGTAGTGTTTCGTTATTGTCAAGGATTTCTCGGCACGTTTACATTGCTGAAGGAAGCATCTTTGTCACAACGGAAAGGTAGTATGAAAAGAGGGCTGGCAGGGGTAGCGATGCAAAAAGGAGAAAATGTAAGGGAGCCAACAGCACCTTTTTTTTTTTATTGGGCTGCCAGGGGTACCGACATAATAACAAAAAAAAAAGGGAGCCAACAACACCCGGGTTTCCCAGGCGGTCACCCATCCAAGTACTAACCGGGCCCAATGATGCTTAACTTCGGTGATCGGACGAGAACCGGTGCAATCATCATGGCATGGCCGTTGGCACTCATGTAATGTAGGAGCACGGCAGAATTCGCGTTCGGCTTCTCTCCCAATACACAAAATGTTAGTTTTCCGCCGCATTTGACGAAAGCACTTCCTTCCGCAACAGCCAGCTCCTCGAGGACGGCGCGGGGGGCGCGCCCGGCGTCCCAGCGGAGCGACGGCCGAATTAGCGGGCGCACCGCCGCCTGTGTGAGACGCACTGCTGCTCGTTGCACGTCCTGTCATTCGCTGGGCGCGTGCAGCCTTCGACACTAGAGGAGGACGCATCTTGTCCCTGGTGTCCAGCGGAGGGCCTGTGCGGGGTGTGGCAGTGTCGTGCTGGAGGGCGCCACTGGTAGCGATGTGGGCTTCCTCGCCTCGCCTCGCCTCGCCTCACACCAGGTGTCTGCGTAGTTCGCAGTGCATTCGCACCATTCCTATCCCTGTCCCCGTCCCGACTTGTCCCGACTTTGCTCGACTGCCGCTCGCTGCCGCTCGGGTCGTGGCCCATATGACAGTACAAGCACGACAAACATCTGCGAGACGGCCGTGGGCCTAACGGGCGTGTCCGAGACGCCGTTTGCGGCGGGTAGGGCAGCGCCGTGCCGTGGAAAGGTGCGCTCGGGTCGTGGCCCATATGACAGTACAAGCACGACAAACATCTGCGAGACCGCCGTGGGCCTAACGGGCGTGTCCGAGACGCCGTTTGCGGCGGGTAGGGCAGCGCCGTGCCGTGGAAAGGTGCGAAAACAGGGACGCAGGACACAGGAGGGCTGCCAAAGCATCCATCTCTTCCAGCGACGAAAGAGAAATTTTTCTTTACAAATCTGCAGCCGTACAATGCAACAAAACAATAAGCCCTGACGTATTTCAGAACGCATCTGTCGGTTCGTACTGTTTTGGTATTTGCGCGGTGCATTCTCGCCTGTCCCCCCTTCCGTCCCGACTTGTCCCGACTTTGCTCGACTGCCGCTCGCTGCCGCTCGGGTCGTGGCCCATATGACAGTACAAGCACGACAAACATCTGCGAGACGGCCGTGGGCCTAACGGGCGTGTCCGAGACGCCGTTTGCGGCGGGTAGGGCAGCGCCGTGCCGTGGAAAGGTGCGCTCGGGTCGTGGCCCATATGACAGTACAAGCACGACAAACATCTGCGAGACCGCCGTGGGCCTAACGGGCGTGTCCGAGACGCCGTTTGCGGCGGGTAGGGCAGCGCCGTGCCGTGGAAAGGTGCGAAAACAGGGACGCAGGACACAGGAGGGTCGCCAAAGCATCCATCTCTTCTAGCGACGAAAGAGAAATTTTTGTTTACAAATCTGCAGCCGTACAGTGCAACAAAACAATAAGCCCTGACGTATTTCAGAACGCATCTGTCGGTTCGTACTGTTTTGGTATCTCCAGAGACTATTTGGAATTCTTCCTTGGCACATTCTTCTTCGAGCTCAGGCCATTAATATCATATCTTATATTTATTACAGTCGTTTATTTTCAATTTTTTTTTTTTTGTTGGAACTTTGCACTGCTACGAAACAGTAGGAGGCCCTGGCTTATTTCAGATCACATCTGTCGATTCGTAGTGTTTCGTTATTGTCAAGGATTTCTCGGCACGTTTACATTGCTGAAGGAAGCATCTTTGTCACAACGGAAAGGTAGTATGAAAAGAGGGCTGGCAGGGGTAGCGATGCAAAAAGGAGAAAATGTAAGGGAGCCAACAGCACCTTTTTTTTTTTATTGGGCTGCCAGGGGTACCGACATAATAACAAAAAAAAAAGGGAGCCAACAACACCCGGGTTTCCCAGGCGGTCACCCATCCAAGTACTAACCGGGCCCAATGATGCTTAACTTCGGTGATCGGACGAGAACCGGTGCAATCATCATGGCATGGCCGTTGGCACTCATGTAATGTAGGAGCACGGCAGAATTCGCGTTCGGCTTCTCTCCCAATACACAAAATGTTAGTTTTCCGCCGCATTTGACGAAAGCACTTCCTTCCGCAACAGCCAGCTCCTCGAGGACGGCGCGGGGGGCGCGCCCGGCGTCCCAGCGGAGCGACGGCCGAATTAGCGGGCGCACCGCCGCCTGTGTGAGACGCACTGCTGCCCGTTGCACGTCCTGTCATTCGCTGGGCGCGTGCAGCCTTCGACACTAGAGGAGGACGCATCTTGTCCCTGGTGTCCAGCGGAGGGCCTGTGCGGGGTGTGGCAGTGTCGTGCTGGAGGGCGCCACTGGTAGCGATGTGGGCTTCCTCGCCTCGCCTCGCCTCGCCTCACACCAGGTGTCTGCGTAGTTCGCAGTGCATTCGCACCATTCCTATCCCTGTCCCCGTCCCGACTTGTCCCGACTTTGCTCGACTGCCGCTCGCTGCCGCTCGGGTCGTGGCCCATATGACAGTACAAGCACGACAAACATCTGCGAGACGGCCGTGGGCCTAACGGGCGTGTCCGAGACGCCGTTTGCGGCGGGTAGGGCAGCGCCGTGCCGTGGAAAGGTGCGCTCGGGTCGTGGCCCATATGACAGTACAAGCACGACAAACATCTGCGAGACCGCCGTGGGCCTAACGGGCGTGTCCGAGACGCCGTTTGCGGCGGGTAGGGCAGCGCCGTGCCGTGGAAAGGTGCGAAAACAGGGACGCAGGACACAGGAGGGTCGCCAAAGCATCCATCTCTTCTAGCGACGAAAGAGAAATTTTTGTTTACAAATCTGCAGCCGTACAGTGCAACAAAACAATAAGCCCTGACGTATTTCAGAACGCATCTGTCGGTTCGTACTGTTTTGGTATCTCCAGAGACTATTTGGAATTCTTCCTTGGCACATTCTTCTTCGAGCTCAGGCCATTAATATCATATCTTATATTTATTACAGTCGTTTATTTTCAATTTTTTTTTTTTTGTTGGAACTTTGCACTGCTACGAAACAGTAGGAGGCCCTGGCTTATTTCAGATCACATCTGTCGATTCGTAGTGTTTCGTTATTGTCAAGGATTTCTCGGCACGTTTACATTGCTGAAGGAAGCATCTTTGTCACAACGGAAAGGTAGTATGAAAAGAGGGCTGGCAGGGGTAGCGATGCAAAAAGGAGAAAATGTAAGGGAGCCAACAGCACCTTTTTTTTTTTATTGGGCTGCCAGGGGTACCGACATAATAACAAAAAAAAAAGGGAGCCAACAACACCCGGGTTTCCCAGGCGGTCACCCATCCAAGTACTAACCGGGCCCAATGATGCTTAACTTCGGTGATCGGACGAGAACCGGTGCAATCATCATGGCATGGCCGTTGGCACTCATGTAATGTAGGAGCACGGCAGAATTCGCGTTCGGCTTCTCTCCCAATACACAAAATGTTAGTTTTCCGCCGCATTTGACGAAAGCACTTCCTTCCGCAACAGCCAGCTCCTCGAGGACGGCGCGGGGGGCGCGCCCGGCGTCCCAGCGGAGCGACGGCCGAATTAGCGGGCGCACCGCCGCCTGTGTGAGACGCACTGCTGCTCGTTGCACGTCCTGTCATTCGCTGGGCGCGTGCAGCCTTCGACACTAGAGGAGGACGCATCTTGTCCCTGGTGTCCAGCGGAGGGCCTGTGCGGGGTGTGGCAGTGTCGTGCTGGAGGGCGCCACTGGTAGCGATGTGGGCTTCCTCGCCTCGCCTCGCCTCGCCTCACACCAGGTGTCTGCGTAGTTCGCAGTGCATTCGCACCATTCCTATCCCTGTCCCCGTCCCGACTTGTCCCGACTTTGCTCGACTGCCGCTCGCTGCCGCTCGGGTCGTGGCCCATATGACAGTACAAGCACGACAAACATCTGCGAGACGGCCGTGGGCCTAACGGGCGTGTCCGAGACGCCGTTTGCGGCGGGTAGGGCAGCGCCGTGCCGTGGAAAGGTGCGCTCGGGTCGTGGCCCATATGACAGTACAAGCACGACAAACATCTGCGAGACCGCCGTGGGCCTAACGGGCGTGTCCGAGACGCCGTTTGCGGCGGGTAGGGCAGCGCCGTGCCGTGGAAAGGTGCGAAAACAGGGACGCAGGACACAGGAGGGCTGCCAAAGCATCCATCTCTTCCAGCGACGAAAGAGAAATTTTTCTTTACAAATCTGCAGCCGTACAATGCAACAAAACAATAAGCCCTGACGTATTTCAGAACGCATCTGTCGGTTCGTACTGTTTTGGTATTTGCGCGGTGCATTCTCGCCTGTCCCCCCTTCCGTCCCGACTTGTCCCGACTTTGCTCGACTGCCGCTCGCTGCCGCTCGGGTCGTGGCCCATATGACAGTACAAGCACGACAAACATCTGCGAGACGGCCGTGGGCCTAACGGGCGTGTCCGAGACGCCGTTTGCGGCGGGTAGGGCAGCGCCGTGCCGTGGAAAGGTGCGCTCGGGTCGTGGCCCATATGACAGTACAAGCACGACAAACATCTGCGAGACCGCCGTGGGCCTAACGGGCGTGTCCGAGACGCCGTTTGCGGCGGGTAGGGCAGCGCCGTGCCGTGGAAAGGTGCGAAAACAGGGACGCAGGACACAGGAGGGTCGCCAAAGCATCCATCTCTTCTAGCGACGAAAGAGAAATTTTTGTTTACAAATCTGCAGCCGTACAGTGCAACAAAACAATAAGCCCTGACGTATTTCAGAACGCATCTGTCGGTTCGTACTGTTTTGGTATCTCCAGAGACTATTTGGAATTCTTCCTTGGCACATTCTTCTTCGAGCTCAGGCCATTAATATCATATCTTATATTTATTACAGTCGTTTATTTTCAATTTTTTTTTTTTTGTTGGAACTTTGCACTGCTACGAAACAGTAGGAGGCCCTGGCTTATTTCAGATCACATCTGTCGATTCGTAGTGTTTCGTTATTGTCAAGGATTTCTCGGCACGTTTACATTGCTGAAGGAAGCATCTTTGTCACAACGGAAAGGTAGTATGAAAAGAGGGCTGGCAGGGGTAGCGATGCAAAAAGGAGAAAATGTAAGGGAGCCAACAGCACCTTTTTTTTTTTATTGGGCTGCCAGGGGTACCGACATAATAACAAAAAAAAAAGGGAGCCAACAACACCCGGGTTTCCCAGGCGGTCACCCATCCAAGTACTAACCGGGCCCAATGATGCTTAACTTCGGTGATCGGACGAGAACCGGTGCAATCATCATGGCATGGCCGTTGGCACTCATGTAATGTAGGAGCACGGCAGAATTCGCGTTCGGCTTCTCTCCCAATACACAAAATGTTAGTTTTCCGCCGCATTTGACGAAAGCACTTCCTTCCGCAACAGCCAGCTCCTCGAGGACGGCGCGGGGGGCGCGCCCGGCGTCCCAGCGGAGCGACGGCCGAATTAGCGGGCGCACCGCCGCCTGTGTGAGACGCACTGCTGCTCGTTGCACGTCCTGTCATTCGCTGGGCGCGTGCAGCCTTCGACACTAGAGGAGGACGCATCTTGTCCCTGGTGTCCAGCGGAGGGCCTGTGCGGGGTGTGGCAGTGTCGTGCTGGAGGGCGCCACTGGTAGCGATGTGGGCTTCCTCGCCTCGCCTCGCCTCGCCTCACACCAGGTGTCTGCGTAGTTCGCAGTGCATTCGCACCATTCCTATCCCTGTCCCCGTCCCGACTTGTCCCGACTTTGCTCGACTGCCGCTCGCTGCCGCTCGGGTCGTGGCCCATATGACAGTACAAGCACGACAAACATCTGCGAGACGGCCGTGGGCCTAACGGGCGTGTCCGAGACGCCGTTTGCGGCGGGTAGGGCAGCGCCGTGCCGTGGAAAGGTGCGCTCGGGTCGTGGCCCATATGACAGTACAAGCACGACAAACATCTGCGAGACCGCCGTGGGCCTAACGGGCGTGTCCGAGACGCCGTTTGCGGCGGGTAGGGCAGCGCCGTGCCGTGGAAAGGTGCGAAAACAGGGACGCAGGACACAGGAGGGTCGCCAAAGCATCCATCTCTTCTAGCGACGAAAGAGAAATTTTTGTTTACAAATCTGCAGCCGTACAGTGCAACAAAACAATAAGCCCTGACGTATTTCAGAACGCATCTGTCGGTTCGTACTGTTTTGGTATCTCCAGAGACTATTTGGAATTCTTCCTTGGCACATTCTTCTTCGAGCTCAGGCCATTAATATCATATCTTATATTTATTACAGTCGTTTATTTTCAATTTTTTTTTTTTTGTTGGAACTTTGCACTGCTACGAAACAGTAGGAGGCCCTGGCTTATTTCAGATCACATCTGTCGATTCGTAGTGTTTCGTTATTGTCAAGGATTTCTCGGCACGTTTACATTGCTGAAGGAAGCATCTTTGTCACAACGGAAAGGTAGTATGAAAAGAGGGCTGGCAGGGGTAGCGATGCAAAAAGGAGAAAATGTAAGGGAGCCAACAGCACCTTTTTTTTTTTATTGGGCTGCCAGGGGTACCGACATAATAACAAAAAAAAAAGGGAGCCAACAACACCCGGGTTTCCCAGGCGGTCACCCATCCAAGTACTAACCGGGCCCAATGATGCTTAACTTCGGTGATCGGACGAGAACCGGTGCAATCATCATGGCATGGCCGTTGGCACTCATGTAATGTAGGAGCACGGCAGAATTCGCGTTCGGCTTCTCTCCCAATACACAAAATGTTAGTTTTCCGCCGCATTTGACGAAAGCACTTCCTTCCGCAACAGCCAGCTCCTCGAGGACGGCGCGGGGGGCGCGCCCGGCGTCCCAGCGGAGCGACGGCCGAATTAGCGGGCGCACCGCCGCCTGTGTGAGACGCACTGCTGCTCGTTGCACGTCCTGTCATTCGCTGGGCGCGTGCAGCCTTCGACACTAGAGGAGGACGCATCTTGTCCCTGGTGTCCAGCGGAGGGCCTGTGCGGGGTGTGGCAGTGTCGTGCTGGAGGGCGCCACTGGTAGCGATGTGGGCTTCCTCGCCTCGCCTCGCCTCGCCTCACACCAGGTGTCTGCGTAGTTCGCAGTGCATTCGCACCATTCCTATCCCTGTCCCCGTCCCGACTTGTCCCGACTTTGCTCGACTGCCGCTCGCTGCCGCTCGGGTCGTGGCCCATATGACAGTACAAGCACGACAAACATCTGCGAGACGGCCGTGGGCCTAACGGGCGTGTCCGAGACGCCGTTTGCGGCGGGTAGGGCAGCGCCGTGCCGTGGAAAGGTGCGCTCGGGTCGTGGCCCATATGACAGTACAAGCACGACAAACATCTGCGAGACCGCCGTGGGCCTAACGGGCGTGTCCGAGACGCCGTTTGCGGCGGGTAGGGCAGCGCCGTGCCGTGGAAAGGTGCGAAAACAGGGACGCAGGACACAGGAGGGTCGCCAAAGCATCCATCTCTTCTAGCGACGAAAGAGAAATTTTTGTTTACAAATCTGCAGCCGTACAGTGCAACAAAACAATAAGCCCTGACGTATTTCAGAACGCATCTGTCGGTTCGTACTGTTTTGGTATCTCCAGAGACTATTTGGAATTCTTCCTTGGCACATTCTTCTTCGAGCTCAGGCCATTAATATCATATCTTATATTTATTACAGTCGTTTATTTTCAATTTTTTTTTTTTTGTTGGAACTTTGCACTGCTACGAAACAGTAGGAGGCCCTGGCTTATTTCAGATCACATCTGTCGATTCGTAGTGTTTCGTTATTGTCAAGGATTTCTCGGCACGTTTACATTGCTGAAGGAAGCATCTTTGTCACAACGGAAAGGTAGTATGAAAAGAGGGCTGGCAGGGGTAGCGATGCAAAAAGGAGAAAATGTAAGGGAGCCAACAGCACCTTTTTTTTTTTATTGGGCTGCCAGGGGTACCGACATAATAACAAAAAAAAAAGGGAGCCAACAACACCCGGGTTTCCCAGGCGGTCACCCATCCAAGTACTAACCGGGCCCAATGATGCTTAACTTCGGTGATCGGACGAGAACCGGTGCAATCATCATGGCATGGCCGTTGGCACTCATGTAATGTAGGAGCACGGCAGAATTCGCGTTCGGCTTCTCTCCCAATACACAAAATGTTAGTTTTCCGCCGCATTTGACGAAAGCACTTCCTTCCGCAACAGCCAGCTCCTCGAGGACGGCGCGGGGGGCGCGCCCGGCGTCCCAGCGGAGCGACGGCCGAATTAGCGGGCGCACCGCCGCCTGTGTGAGACGCACTGCTGCTCGTTGCACGTCCTGTCATTCGCTGGGCGCGTGCAGCCTTCGACACTAGAGGAGGACGCATCTTGTCCCTGGTGTCCAGCGGAGGGCCTGTGCGGGGTGTGGCAGTGTCGTGCTGGAGGGCGCCACTGGTAGCGATGTGGGCTTCCTCGCCTCGCCTCGCCTCGCCTCACACCAGGTGTCTGCGTAGTTCGCAGTGCATTCGCACCATTCCTATCCCTGTCCCCGTCCCGACTTGTCCCGACTTTGCTCGACTGCCGCTCGCTGCCGCTCGGGTCGTGGCCCATATGACAGTACAAGCACGACAAACATCTGCGAGACCGCCGTGGGCCTAACGGGCGTGTCCGAGACGCCGTTTGCGGCGGGTAGGGCAGCGCCGTGCCGTGGAAAGGTGCGAAAACAGGGACGCAGGACACAGGAGGGTCGCCAAAGCATCCATCTCTTCTAGCGACGAAAGAGAAATTTTTGTTTACAAATCTGCAGCCGTACAGTGCAACAAAACAATAAGCCCTGACGTATTTCAGAACGCATCTGTCGGTTCGTACTGTTTTGGTATCTCCAGAGACTATTTGGAATTCTTCCTTGGCACATTCTTCTTCGAGCTCAGGCCATTAATATCATATCTTATATTTATTACAGTCGTTTATTTTCAATTTTTTTTTTTTTGTTGGAACTTTGCACTGCTACGAAACAGTAGGAGGCCCTGGCTTATTTCAGATCACATCTGTCGATTCGTAGTGTTTCGTTATTGTCAAGGATTTCTCGGCACGTTTACATTGCTGAAGGAAGCATCTTTGTCACAACGGAAAGGTAGTATGAAAAGAGGGCTGGCAGGGGTAGCGATGCAAAAAGGAGAAAATGTAAGGGAGCCAACAGCACCTTTTTTTTTTTATTGGGCTGCCAGGGGTACCGACATAATAACAAAAAAAAAAGGGAGCCAACAACACCCGGGTTTCCCAGGCGGTCACCCATCCAAGTACTAACCGGGCCCAATGATGCTTAACTTCGGTGATCGGACGAGAACCGGTGCAATCATCATGGCATGGCCGTTGGCACTCATGTAATGTAGGAGCACGGCAGAATTCGCGTTCGGCTTCTCTCCCAATACACAAAATGTTAGTTTTCCGCCGCATTTGACGAAAGCACTTCCTTCCGCAACAGCCAGCTCCTCGAGGACGGCGCGGGGGGCGCGCCCGGCGTCCCAGCGGAGCGACGGCCGAATTAGCGGGCGCACCGCCGCCTGTGTGAGACGCACTGCTGCTCGTTGCACGTCCTGTCATTCGCTGGGCGCGTGCAGCCTTCGACACTAGAGGAGGACGCATCTTGTCCCTGGTGTCCAGCGGAGGGCCTGTGCGGGGTGTGGCAGTGTCGTGCTGGAGGGCGCCACTGGTAGCGATGTGGGCTTCCTCGCCTCGCCTCGCCTCGCCTCACACCAGGTGTCTGCGTAGTTCGCAGTGCATTCGCACCATTCCTATCCCTGTCCCCGTCCCGACTTGTCCCGACTTTGCTCGACTGCCGCTCGCTGCCGCTCGGGTCGTGGCCCATATGACAGTACAAGCACGACAAACATCTGCGAGACGGCCGTGGGCCTAACGGGCGTGTCCGAGACGCCGTTTGCGGCGGGTAGGGCAGCGCCGTGCCGTGGAAAGGTGCGCTCGGGTCGTGGCCCATATGACAGTACAAGCACGACAAACATCTGCGAGACCGCCGTGGGCCTAACGGGCGTGTCCGAGACGCCGTTTGCGGCGGGTAGGGCAGCGCCGTGCCGTGGAAAGGTGCGAAAACAGGGACGCAGGACACAGGAGGGCTGCCAAAGCATCCATCTCTTCCAGCGACGAAAGAGAAATTTTTCTTTACAAATCTGCAGCCGTACAATGCAACAAAACAATAAGCCCTGACGTATTTCAGAACGCATCTGTCGGTTCGTACTGTTTTGGTATTTGCGCGGTGCATTCTCGCCTGTCCCCCCTTCCGTCCCGACTTGTCCCGACTTTGCTCGACTGCCGCTCGCTGCCGCTCGGGTCGTGGCCCATATGACAGTACAAGCACGACAAACATCTGCGAGACGGCCGTGGGCCTAACGGGCGTGTCCGAGACGCCGTTTGCGGCGGGTAGGGCAGCGCCGTGCCGTGGAAAGGTGCGCTCGGGTCGTGGCCCATATGACAGTACAAGCACGACAAACATCTGCGAGACCGCCGTGGGCCTAACGGGCGTGTCCGAGACGCCGTTTGCGGCGGGTAGGGCAGCGCCGTGCCGTGGAAAGGTGCGAAAACAGGGACGCAGGACACAGGAGGGTCGCCAAAGCATCCATCTCTTCTAGCGACGAAAGAGAAATTTTTGTTTACAAATCTGCAGCCGTACAGTGCAACAAAACAATAAGCCCTGACGTATTTCAGAACGCATCTGTCGGTTCGTACTGTTTTGGTATCTCCAGAGACTATTTGGAATTCTTCCTTGGCACATTCTTCTTCGAGCTCAGGCCATTAATATCATATCTTATATTTATTACAGTCGTTTATTTTCAATTTTTTTTTTTTTGTTGGAACTTTGCACTGCTACGAAACAGTAGGAGGCCCTGGCTTATTTCAGATCACATCTGTCGATTCGTAGTGTTTCGTTATTGTCAAGGATTTCTCGGCACGTTTACATTGCTGAAGGAAGCATCTTTGTCACAACGGAAAGGTAGTATGAAAAGAGGGCTGGCAGGGGTAGCGATGCAAAAAGGAGAAAATGTAAGGGAGCCAACAGCACCTTTTTTTTTTTATTGGGCTGCCAGGGGTACCGACATAATAACAAAAAAAAAAGGGAGCCAACAACACCCGGGTTTCCCAGGCGGTCACCCATCCAAGTACTAACCGGGCCCAATGATGCTTAACTTCGGTGATCGGACGAGAACCGGTGCAATCATCATGGCATGGCCGTTGGCACTCATGTAATGTAGGAGCACGGCAGAATTCGCGTTCGGCTTCTCTCCCAATACACAAAATGTTAGTTTTCCGCCGCATTTGACGAAAGCACTTCCTTCCGCAACAGCCAGCTCCTCGAGGACGGCGCGGGGGGCGCGCCCGGCGTCCCAGCGGAGCGACGGCCGAATTAGCGGGCGCACCGCCGCCTGTGTGAGACGCACTGCTGCTCGTTGCACGTCCTGTCATTCGCTGGGCGCGTGCAGCCTTCGACACTAGAGGAGGACGCATCTTGTCCCTGGTGTCCAGCGGAGGGCCTGTGCGGGGTGTGGCAGTGTCGTGCTGGAGGGCGCCACTGGTAGCGATGTGGGCTTCCTCGCCTCGCCTCGCCTCGCCTCACACCAGGTGTCTGCGTAGTTCGCAGTGCATTCGCACCATTCCTATCCCTGTCCCCGTCCCGACTTGTCCCGACTTTGCTCGACTGCCGCTCGCTGCCGCTCGGGTCGTGGCCCATATGACAGTACAAGCACGACAAACATCTGCGAGACGGCCGTGGGCCTAACGGGCGTGTCCGAGACGCCGTTTGCGGCGGGTAGGGCAGCGCCGTGCCGTGGAAAGGTGCGCTCGGGTCGTGGCCCATATGACAGTACAAGCACGACAAACATCTGCGAGACCGCCGTGGGCCTAACGGGCGTGTCCGAGACGCCGTTTGCGGCGGGTAGGGCAGCGCCGTGCCGTGGAAAGGTGCGAAAACAGGGACGCAGGACACAGGAGGGTCGCCAAAGCATCCATCTCTTCTAGCGACGAAAGAGAAATTTTTGTTTACAAATCTGCAGCCGTACAGTGCAACAAAACAATAAGCCCTGACGTATTTCAGAACGCATCTGTCGGTTCGTACTGTTTTGGTATCTCCAGAGACTATTTGGAATTCTTCCTTGGCACATTCTTCTTCGAGCTCAGGCCATTAATATCATATCTTATATTTATTACAGTCGTTTATTTTCAATTTTTTTTTTTTTGTTGGAACTTTGCACTGCTACGAAACAGTAGGAGGCCCTGGCTTATTTCAGATCACATCTGTCGATTCGTAGTGTTTCGTTATTGTCAAGGATTTCTCGGCACGTTTACATTGCTGAAGGAAGCATCTTTGTCACAACGGAAAGGTAGTATGAAAAGAGGGCTGGCAGGGGTAGCGATGCAAAAAGGAGAAAATGTAAGGGAGCCAACAGCACCTTTTTTTTTTTATTGGGCTGCCAGGGGTACCGACATAATAACAAAAAAAAAAGGGAGCCAACAACACCCGGGTTTCCCAGGCGGTCACCCATCCAAGTACTAACCGGGCCCAATGATGCTTAACTTCGGTGATCGGACGAGAACCGGTGCAATCATCATGGCATGGCCGTTGGCACTCATGTAATGTAGGAGCACGGCAGAATTCGCGTTCGGCTTCTCTCCCAATACACAAAATGTTAGTTTTCCGCCGCATTTGACGAAAGCACTTCCTTCCGCAACAGCCAGCTCCTCGAGGACGGCGCGGGGGGCGCGCCCGGCGTCCCAGCGGAGCGACGGCCGAATTAGCGGGCGCACCGCCGCCTGTGTGAGACGCACTGCTGCTCGTTGCACGTCCTGTCATTCGCTGGGCGCGTGCAGCCTTCGACACTAGAGGAGGACGCATCTTGTCCCTGGTGTCCAGCGGAGGGCCTGTGCGGGGTGTGGCAGTGTCGTGCTGGAGGGCGCCACTGGTAGCGATGTGGGCTTCCTCGCCTCGCCTCGCCTCGCCTCACACCAGGTGTCTGCGTAGTTCGCAGTGCATTCGCACCATTCCTATCCCTGTCCCCGTCCCGACTTGTCCCGACTTTGCTCGACTGCCGCTCGCTGCCGCTCGGGTCGTGGCCCATATGACAGTACAAGCACGACAAACATCTGCGAGACGGCCGTGGGCCTAACGGGCGTGTCCGAGACGCCGTTTGCGGCGGGTAGGGCAGCGCCGTGCCGTGGAAAGGTGCGCTCGGGTCGTGGCCCATATGACAGTACAAGCACGACAAACATCTGCGAGACCGCCGTGGGCCTAACGGGCGTGTCCGAGACGCCGTTTGCGGCGGGTAGGGCAGCGCCGTGCCGTGGAAAGGTGCGAAAACAGGGACGCAGGACACAGGAGGGTCGCCAAAGCATCCATCTCTTCTAGCGACGAAAGAGAAATTTTTGTTTACAAATCTGCAGCCGTACAGTGCAACAAAACAATAAGCCCTGACGTATTTCAGAACGCATCTGTCGGTTCGTACTGTTTTGGTATCTCCAGAGACTATTTGGAATTCTTCCTTGGCACATTCTTCTTCGAGCTCAGGCCATTAATATCATATCTTATATTTATTACAGTCGTTTATTTTCAATTTTTTTTTTTTTGTTGGAACTTTGCACTGCTACGAAACAGTAGGAGGCCCTGGCTTATTTCAGATCACATCTGTCGATTCGTAGTGTTTCGTTATTGTCAAGGATTTCTCGGCACGTTTACATTGCTGAAGGAAGCATCTTTGTCACAACGGAAAGGTAGTATGAAAAGAGGGCTGGCAGGGGTAGCGATGCAAAAAGGAGAAAATGTAAGGGAGCCAACAGCACCTTTTTTTTTTTATTGGGCTGCCAGGGGTACCGACATAATAACAAAAAAAAAAAGGGAGCCAACAACACCCGGGTTTCCCAGGCGGTCACCCATCCAAGTACTAACCGGGCCCAATGATGCTTAACTTCGGTGATCGGACGAGAACCGGTGCAATCATCATGGCATGGCCGTTGGCACTCATGTAATGTAGGAGCACGGCAGAATTCGCGTTCGGCTTCTCTCCCAATACACAAAATGTTAGTTTTCCGCCGCATTTGACGAAAGCACTTCCTTCCGCAACAGCCAGCTCCTCGAGGACGGCGCGGGGGGCGCGCCCGGCGTCCCAGCGGAGCGACGGCCGAATTAGCGGGCGCACCGCCGCCTGTGTGAGACGCACTGCTGCTCGTTGCACGTCCTGTCATTCGCTGGGCGCGTGCAGCCTTCGACACTAGAGGAGGACGCATCTTGTCCCTGGTGTCCAGCGGAG